>NC_132789.1:80868849-81073849 GCF_048418805.1 Vulpes vulpes
CAAGTCGGGCTCCCGGCATGGAGCCTGCTTCTCCCTCCTCCTGTGTCTCTGCCTCTCTCTCTCTCTCTTTCTCTCTCTGTATATCATAAATAAATAAATAAATCTTTAAAAAAATAAAAAATAAAAATAAAATGTTTTGTCGATCGAAACTAAGTATGCTTTATGAGTATTTCATTATTAACTACATGTTGCTACAGTTAGGAGTTTCTTTTGAACCTGGCTTTCCTTTATTATTTAATTAATTCTTTTTAAAAATGTTTTATTTATTTATTCATGAGAGACACACAGAGAGAGAGAGGCAGAGACATAGGTGGAGAGAGAAGCAGGCTCTCTGTGGGGAGCCTGATGTAGGACTCAATCCCAGGACTCCGGGATCACTTCCTGAGAAAAGCCAGATGCTCAACCACTGAGCCATCCAGGCATCCTTTAATTAATTCAATAGAAACCTATTAAACAATATTTTGTACCATCATCTAGATTAAGTGCTATAAAATACTTGCCCACAGTAAATAAATACACGTATGGATTTTAAAAACATGTTTGGAAAATTATGGAGTCAACTTTACTTGCTTTGACTATTCATCCTAGAAGTTTTAGTGTATAAAATCAATAGAATCACTAAAGGAATAATATCAGCCTTTAAAACTAAAAAAATCTCTATATAAATCCTTTATATATTTTTGAACTCATCTATTATCAACATACTGCTATGATTCATCTACTCTTGCATTTTTTTAAAGCTTTTATCTATTTATTTGAGAGAGAAAGAATGAGAGAGAGCATGAGCAGGAGGAAGACGGAGAAACAGGCTCTTCACTGAGTGGGGAGCCTGATGTAGGGCTCAATCCCAGGACCCTGAGATCATGACCTGAACCCAAAGCAGACACCCAACCAATTGAGTCACCCGGGCGTTCTTATCAACTCTTGTTAAGAGCACCTGAAAGTTTTCTACCTACAGATGCAAAGCTAATAGGAGAATATCTTCTTAACTTATGGTATAACCCAACCCCTGGAGTGGATTTTTTTAAAAGATTTTATTTATTTATTCATGAGAGACACAGAGAGAGAGAGAGGCAGAGACACAGGCAGAGGGAGAAGCAGGCTCCATGCAGGGAGCCTGATGTGGGACTCAATTCCTGGTCTCCAGGATCAGGCCCTGGGCTGAAGGCGGTGCTAAACCGCTGAGCCACTAGGAGTGCCCTGAAGTGGATTTTTTAATGTACTTTAGGCATTGGGGATCACAGTTCTTATGGAAAACATTGGGATTGAAAATTAAATTTGTATAATATAACAGAACTATAAAACCTACCAGCACATTTAAAATACAAAGAATCTACATAAGCACCTTAGAGCTCTAAACAGCTCTCTTATTGCATCCCAATTGCCCTTTAGATCTTCAAAAGTTTGTTTCCTTGCAGTGTTTTCCCATCCCACTTTCACGGCATTTTTCCTTATGAGGGGTGCAGGAAAGTCTGGGTATTAATTGGTGGAGTTTATGAATTGGGAAAGAGCCCACTAAGGATTTCAATTCCCCAGTAAACATGCCTTTTTCTCCAGTTTTTTTTTTCTTTTTTCTTGAAGTACTTAGATAATTGCATCAGCTCTTTATTTTGCTTGTGTTGACAGTCTGAAAGTGCAATGTGATCATCCCAGCTGGAAGGCTCTGGTACTTTCTTGAACTGTCTCGAGACAATGAAAATGGGTGGTTTTCTCTCTAGACCAAGAACTGTGGTGGAAATTCATTACCCTAAGCCACGAGGTACAGCCATACCAATTGCATCACAAGCTTTCCAAGAAATCTCACAAACCAAACAGAGCTCATTCTCAATTGATTTGTCTTTGTCTTCATCAGCATCATTTCAGGAGACGGAATACATCCCGCTCTGAGATAGATACTTTGGAAAATTCTACACATGCTTTTTGCACAGGATTGACATTTACACAATCATGAACAACACTTTATGTGGTACTTAGGATTTCTTTAGAGGACCTTTATCCATAGTGCTGACCTGGCTTAACCCTACTTAACTTGTAAAAAATGAAAGGATTATAGAAGAAGGTATATGGCCATGGGCCACTGATGGATTAGACTTCCCATTGTTGTGTTTTCTTAGAGCCTTTGAAGTATAGATTGAGTACAATCTTCCTTAATGTTCTGTGTCATCGATCTTGTTTTGATACAGTAGCTGATCTTCTGGAATTAGGAAAGTGGCAAAAGAATGCATTGTGCTTGTTTTGCTCATAAATGGCCTACCTTTGCAAGGACTTAAAGTTTCCTTCATAACATTCTGGGGCCTGCTCCTCTGCAACTATATAAAGTCTCTGGAGTCTTATTTTTATTTCTTTTATTTTGTTTTTTAAAGATTTTATTTATTTATTTATTTATTTATTTATTTATTTATTTATTTATTCGTGAGACACACAGAGAGTGAGAGAGAGAGAGGCAGAGATACAGGCAGAGGGAGAAGCAGGCTCCATGCAGGGAGCCGGACGTGGGACTCCATCCCAGGTCTCCAGGATCAGGCCCTGGGCTGAAGGCGGTGCTAAACGGCTGAGTCACCGGGGCTGCCCTGGAGTCTTATTTTTAAACTTGGTCCTGCCAAAGAAATAGGCCCTCTCATACATTGCTTCCTGGTGGAAACTGTAAAAATACAGGTACTCATCAATCTGGCAATTTCAATTCTAGAAATTAATCCTAAGGAAATACTAAGGATGTGTGCAAAAATTTAATCACTAACATAGTCATTGCAGTATTGTTTATGGTAAAGCAAATTTGAAAACACATAAGGGTAAAATGAAATATACCTATAGAATGGAAAAGTAGCCCTGAAACTACATATTGCAAAAGTGCCTGTAGTATTGACTTTGACAGACTTTCTCAATACACAGGCAAATAAAAAATATAGCCCATTCTATACCAAATGATCTCATTGGGGGGGGGGGGAGAGGGAGCTATAAACCTGCCTAAATGTATGCATTTATACAGTCAAAGCAGCAGGGTAGTCCCTAAAATGTAGATAGTTATTATGTGGTGGGATTATGGGTGACATTTATTTTCTCCTTTTTTTCTTTATCTGCATTTTCCAACTTTTTAAAAATGTAATTACACATTACTTGCCTAGTGATAAAAAATATTCGCAGTTTGTGGGGTTTTCTTGGGTTGGGGGATTTGTTTCTCAAGTCAATGAAGTCAATTGATGTTTAAATTTCAGTAGACTGGTAGGGCTAGCCTGCATGTCGAGGGGAGATAGATCATAGAAGGAATTTTGGACATGGCTTCAGGCCTGAAATCCTAGCTTGGCCTGCTTGCACAGCTTCACTCAGTGTGAATCAGTGATCCCTTTACTTTCCTGGGTCTTAGTTTCCCCACCTTTTCAATAAGGGCACCGCGGCTACCCTGTATGTCTCACACTATTATTACAGGCATCAGATGAAATAATAAAAGCAAAAAGGCTTGGAAAAATTAAGTGTATCAAGCAAAGGGAGTAAGCGGGAATCAGCAGAGGATGCAAACAGCAAATCACAGGCCAATCCAACAGGCTGAGGCACTCTCCTAATCTATCCACCCTTTACCTGCTTCAGCTTCTCTTCTGCACTAGCAAGGAATTCAGCTCACCAGTTTCACAGTGAAGCTCACTTCTCTGTTTCCATCCATGAATTCAGCACTAGCAGATGTGCAAAGAGTCAAAAAGCCAGCTCTGTGTTTTCTTACATTCATTTCTAGTAACCCAGTGAGCCTGCTGCTAACTACCCACCTGCAGGGTGTAGCGCCTCAGACAATTCCACTGCACTTTGAAGCCCTTCCTTGTCGATGTTAAATATGCCATGGTATACACAGTGCACTCTGTTTTCATTTTTCCACCAGAATGTCACAATGGCCACATGAAGGAGAGGTCCTAATTCACAAATCTGCAATATACTTTGAGTAGTCACTCTAGAAAAAAATCCCTCTACTTGGGAGACTTTCTTCATCTTTAAATTTCCTGCTGCTTATCTAGCTCTTGTCCCTGCATTGATAAAAAATGAAAGTCTCATACAGAGTTTATTATGTCTGAAGACTTAGCTGCCCAAGCTGTGGAGCCTAGACTATTAGTTTTTGAGTCACATGCTTCTTGGCTCTCAAGCCTGCAGAAAACAGCTTGGACTTACATGAGAGAAACGAGTTTCCTCAGGTAGCTGGAAAGGAGGATACCATCGTCTGCTTGCTGAAAAAGAATCTTCTACTCCTGTTGGAAAATGACAAACCAAGTTACCAAGGGAGCATCTGCCTTGTTTGGAACCTTCCAGGCTCCCTGGCCTCTGAGTTAAGAATGATAAGGACATTCTAATAATTCTTACTTTATATTGGATATTTTGAAAAATACTGAAGGCACCTTTATAAAGTGCTTGGGATCCAGTCTTTACTCATAGGCAGAACAATCACTTCCATAAAACAGGCTCTTTTTTGCCAAATGCCAGGTATTTACCAGATTAGCCAAGAATATGGGATCCTGCTGGCAAGAGGAATAAAAGTGGTTTTAGGACAATAAATGTATGTCCTCAACCTTCTGGTGGTAAGCATTAGACAGAGAGTTTGGCTGGCTTCGATTCTGATAACCAGAGAGAACCTTATTCCTGGCTGCCCACCTTGGTACCCTACTGCATAACATTTTAAATCATCTCAGCTGGGCAGCCCAGGTGGCTCAGCAGTTTAGCGCCACCTTCAGCCGGGGCATGATCCTGGAGTCCGGGATGGAGTCCCACATCGGGCTCCCTGCATGGAGCCTGTGTCTCCCTCTGCCTGTGTCTTTGCCTCTCTCTCTCTCTGTATCTCTCATGAATAAATAAATAAAATCTTTAAAAAATAAAAAATAATAAATCATTTCAGCTGCGGTAGATGACAGCCAAAAGCACAGCTCAGCCCAGAAGGGACAAAAGGACAGTGTTGGAGAAAGAAAAGCAGTGGTATTCTTGCTTCATTTTAAAATTAATAGAGTTGGTTATAGTTTCTAAGTACACTTGGAATTCCAGCTGCCAGAGAATGGGTTTGAACACTGAAAGCCCTCTTTAATCTGTGGCCGGCCGACAGGTAGTGGTGCTCTCCAGCAAGCAGGGTGCAGATAACAGCACTGTGAATCCAGCAAAGGGAGCCTGCCAGGAAGCTTCCACACTGTCCTCAGGGAGCTGCCACCACGCAACCAGTGGCTTTGATCTCTACTGAGCCGCCACGGGGGTGCCAACGGTGCGGTGGGTGTCAACGAGGTCATTTTACAGAGACCATCAAAGCCGCTTTCACATAGTAAAGACTAACAACCTGGCCTCTATTTGAACAGCTAGCAGTTCTTCCAACTGTCTAATTCCCAGAGCCTATTAAACAGAAAGACAGCTAAGAAAGAGAGGACGTTGAATACTGGACAGAAGGGAAGGGAGAAGCAGGGAGCTGGCCAGGGGGTGCTTCTGCTGCGTGCTGGCATCACCCAAATATCAGTTTTCCTACCCTTAAAATAAACTATTTCTCAGGGTTACACCATTGGAGTACACAGTTGGAGGGAATCATGATTTGGCCAATGATGCATATTAAAATATTAAAAGAATCACCAAAATATCACAAATAGAGATTTGTCAGAATACAGGGGAAAAGAATACCCCTGGAGAAGAATTTAAACAAAATAAAACAAGTAAATGGGTTTTCAAATCAGATTTAAATCCACTGGAAAGAAGCTTAAAGAGATATAATTTAGCAAATAGCCAGTCATAATCCTTATAATCTTGCTCTTCTGACTTAAGAAATCCATGATGTGTTTTCTAAATATTATTTTTCATTAGCAATACAAAAAAACATTGGAAGATAACTGAAAACATTTTTTAGTGTCCCTTCCATCCCTTCCCAACCTGAATTTCTTTTTATGTGAGAATCATAATGTCTTTCATTAAAACATTAAAACAAGACTAATTAGGTGAGAAGTGCTTACCTAAAAAGACCAATTCTATGACAGAGCAATAGCTATCTTTGGAGAGCATGATCTGTTCTCCTTTGGGTTGAGAGGTAGTGTCTAAAAACTAAACATCACTTAAGTGTCATTAATTAGTCTTAAGTGTCAGTAGTTAGTCTTTAAGTAGAAGATAATTTATCATCTAACAATATAAAAGAATAAAATGAATTACATTAGCACTTTACAAAAAAAAAAACAAATATAAATAATCAATTAACATGAAAAGATCCTCACCAATGGCCAGGGAGACACAAAATAAAACAACAATAAGATAACATTTTTTTTCTCCTATTAAATTAACAAAAACCAAAAATCAAAAGAGTAATAACATTTAGTGTTGGTGAGAAAAATAAATGGGTCTTCTTTTATATTATTGGTAGGGCATAAAGTGGAATAACCATTTCCAAGGAGAAGGAAAAAAATGTAATGGCTTAAAACATTTTAAAATAAATGTTTTGTTTTGTTTTTTAAGAGAGAGAGAGGCATAGGGGCAGAAAGAGAGGAAGAGAGAGAATCTTGAGCAGGCTCCACACCCAGTGCAGAGCCCCACGCAGGGCTCAATCTCACAACCCTGAAGTCATGACCCAAGCTGAAATCAAGAGTCAGACGCCTAACTGACTATGCCATCCAGGTGCCCCTGATTTTTAAATGCACAAATCCAAAATAATTAATTAATTAATTAATTAATTAATTAAAAATAAAAAAATAAATGCAAAAATCCTACAGAATAGATAAGAATCTCAGTAACCAATTACAGAATCATAGAAACTCAATTGTAACCATTTCAGGATTCCTCTCCATCCCTACCAACAATACTAAGTCCCGATGTCGTGTCAAGATGTTCAGGAGGAGAGAGAGAGACACATGATCTTCTAAGTCATTAGTCCACATGAAATCCTCTAGGAAGTTATTGTCTCACCCAGTCTTCAGCTGGCACCCCAGACAGGTCACTGATGCGACGTCCCTTGTTCCTGGTGGCATGATCATTTTATGTCCAGCAACTTTCTCTGATCCTTTCATGCCAAGCTCAAGGGCCTGGGAATAATTCTGTGGCTCCTCTGCTAAGCTGGAGATTTGGAATCTTGGCAAGGTTGTTTGTGGGCATATTTGCCTCTATGCAACACACAGCATTTCTTCTCTGGGGTCCCACTTCCTTCATTCCCCGGGGCCAGCTACCTCACTGAGATTACAACCTGGGAAATATAGGGCCTGGCCTGGCTCTGGACCTGCAAATGCCTCTGCTGTCCTCACTTTCCCTCCATCCCTCCTCCCTCTGCACCATGCCAGAAAAACTTTCTCTAACCTAAAACAGAAGTTCTGCGGTCTTTTATGATGTGTCTCCCACACATTTTGTCTTTGCCAGTTTTCTTCATTCCCCTAAGGATTTGGGCTTTTGGAAACCAAAGTCCTGAAGACATTTTCCCCCTTTTGATTTCATAACTGGAACATAGTTTCTCAGTGACAATGAACATAGAAGACCCTAGCTGCTTGAATATGGCAGGGACAGGAGGGAGAGAGAAAAAACACTGGTAATATTTCCAAAATATCAAATTTATAACCTAGCAATCTACTACTCTCCTGCAGAGCTATAGCAATCCACTGCTACCCTACAAAAAATATAATCATAGATATGTGTAAAGAGGTAGAGAAAGACATGATTATTGCACCAGTGCTTGTAATAGTGAAAAATTAGAGATAATTTAAATGTCTACCAAGAGGGGAGATGGTTAAATAAATCACAGTAAACAGATACAATGGAATTCTATGTAAACATTAAAAACGATGTGTATGTCTTTACAGGCTGACTTGGAAAGATCCTATGAACGTTGTGAAGTGAAAAGGCAAACTATAGGATGATATGAGACTGATCTGATTTTTTAGAAGATCTGATCTGATCTCATCTCATTTGTTTAAGAAAATAACCATGCTGTTTCTGTGTATACGTGTGTATATCCCTATGAGCACAGAAAAGGAAGGCAAACATTACTAGTAATAATTCCTGAAAAGTGAAATTAAGATGAGGAAGGTCTCTTCCTTTCTTTCCCTTTACAACCCTTTTTAAGATTTAGTTCAATTTAGCAAGCACCTGTTGCCTTTAAAGATTTTTTTAAAGGTTGAAAAGTACATTGTAGCAAATATTAATTTAGCTCTAGATGGGACCTCACTCACTCTCAAAGCATATAGAATTTCTCCAAGTATCAGAAGTTCAGACAAAAAATGAAGACCTTACATTCACTGAAGTTTATGGTTCAGTTGCAAAGATTAATCATTTAAGACCCAACGATGATTGTAAGAATCATTTTCTAAAACCCTGACTGTAAAGTAGATTCCCACTGTGAAATATAAGGAAACCAAAATTTAAACATAATTGAAGAAATTTAAACACTGTATCACTCTCTGCCAGGCTCTATTAGTCAAATAAATGCAGGAGATCTTATTTCAAACAAATGATGACAGTTGACAACAAAGTATAAACATGATCCAAGCTAATATATGTGCTTATTGTTCTTTGTTTTAATCCCCAATACACATCCTCCATTATCTGTGAGATCAACCCCTTTGTGTTGAGTCAAATCTAGGAATAGTGTTTTCTGCCATGAATACCACTGCAATATATAAGGAATCTGAAAGGTCTGAAATCCAGGCCCAAAATGAACACGTGGCATGACTAGAGGTGTTAACAATGGCGTAGCAGGATGAAATTATAAATTCAATGGATATGTTTGGCACAGCATTACAGTGTGGCTGTCTAATCAAAATGCTGATACCATAGATCCCAAACAAGATCTAGTATCTTTACGAAGGATGACAAAAGAAGAACCAAACTGACTGCGTAAGAATATTTTTACTTGGTATATAAAGACAGTGACTCACACTAGCAAATAAGAAAATGACCATATTTGGGTTGCCTGGGTGGCTCAGTTAAGTGGCTGGCTCTTGACTTTGGCTCAGGTCATAATCTCAGGGTCCTCGGATCGAGCCCTGTGTCAGGCTCCATGTTCATCAAGGAGTCTGCTTGTTCCTCTCCCTCTGCTCCTCCCCAACCTGTGCTCTCTATTTATCTCTATATTTCTTAAATAAATAAACAAATAAGATTTTTGTAAAAAAAAAAAAAAAAAAGTTTGGATCGCCTCAACAGTAAAAGATGCTCATTCAAATATTTCTAATAATTTTTCATCCACTGAATCAACATTTGTTTAATCAGTGCTATGTATCAGGAACATTTAATATTTATTTAGCACTTACTAGGTCCTGAGCAATGTTCGAATTTCACAAATTTACTCATTTAATCTTTATAAAATTCCTATGAGTCGGGTATATTGACTTTTAAATTTTACAGAATTGAGCATTGAGTCACAGTGATGAAGTAACTCAACCAAGCTCACACAGACTTTTGTCACTGAAGAAGCTGAGATTTGAACCCTGACTAGGGGTTAAACTAGGCTAAAAAGGGGAATTTTTAAAATTGTATCTATATGAGATGATGGATGCCAGCTAAATGCATTGTGGCACTCATTTCAGAGTATATGTAAACCAAACTATTATGCTGTATACCTTACTTATACAGTAATATATGTCAACTTTTCTCAACAAAACTGGAAAAAAATCTTTTTTGCCCAGAAAAAAAAGTAATAAAGAAAGAATGCATCCTAGTAGGGGAAACAGAAATATAAAAAATAATTAAAATGCAGGGCACATGGATGGCTCAGTTGGTTGAACTGCTGACTTGATTTTAGCTCAGGTCATCACCTGGGGGTCATGAGACTGAGCCCTGCATCAGGCTTTGCACTCTGTTTGGGATTCTCTTTCATGCTCTCCCTCTGGCCCTCCCCCATCCCCATTCATGCATGCACTCTCTGTGTGTGTGTGTGCCAAATAAATAAATCTTCTAAAAAATAATTAGAATGTAATGCTTTGGGAGCATAAACGTAGGGATGAATAGAGAAAAACCACAAGTATCAGGGTTAAGGTAATAAATACTATGGAAATGTGCACAGGAGGGGTGGGAGCTGGGTAGTTGGAACTCCATATTAGCATATATTTGACTACATGAAAAACTTCCTTAATCCGCCCAAATTAGAAGTCTATAAACTAATCTTCCAAATGTACTAAACCTGGGTATTCTGGAATTTACTTAATTTCAGGAGACTATGATACTATTTAATGCCTTACTTCTATAAGAAACACTTTGTGATCCTGAGAGAAAATACTGCAGCACTTCATTTGATGAGATGAAGCTCTATGATGAGCAAGATCTTCACCTTTAACCCATAACATATGTGGTCCTGGAAGACTGACCAACTGACCTTTAAAACTTTGTCCTTCCCTTCTTAGAAATCATGCCAATAAATGGAATGTCCATTTTCTTTTTCTTCTAACTATTCTAGACACAAATACTCATTTTGCAAAGACATTGGCATGTCATTGGCAAAATTCACTTGTGCTATTTCTATTTATTATCCTTATACCAGACCTCATCCCAAAATAGTCCTGCATAAGATGCCACATGTGTCCTTTAGCACTTCAGGAATTAAGAGCATATGGTCAATAAAAATGGAATCCCTATGACTCCAGACTAAGTTACCCAGAAAAGACATCCATCCAATGCATTTAGTTCTTTCTCAGTGTCAGTTTTTGTTCTAAGCTCTGTTAGGTATATCAATATAAAATTCAGCTGTACAACCCAGTACTTTTAAAAGTTCTATATGAAAAAATAAAAAATAAAAAAATAAAAGTTCCATATGTTAACACTGTCTCAGTCTGTTTGAGCTGCTATAACAAAATACCACACATTCAGTGGCTTATAAGTAACAGAAATTTATTTTTCCCAGTTCTTTTCTCTGGAAAGTCCAGGGCACCAGCAGATTTGGTGTCTGCTGAGTGCCTGCTTCTGGCTTCATCAGTGGCCATCTTCCCCCTGTGTCTTCACATGACAGACGGGGCAAGGCATCCCTTTCATAAAGGCACTGATCCCATTCATGAGGGCACCACCCTCATGACTTAATCACCCCCTAAAAATTCCATATCCTAACACCACCAACTTGGGAGTGAGGATTTCAATATGTCAGTTTGTGGGGGATACTAATAGTCCATAGCAAACCCATTTCACAGTATCCAAATAATGGGACTCTCCAAAAAGCCAATGGTCATAGATGCAGATGAAAAGCATAAGCAGTCTTATTTAAATTCTTATTATGCACTAGACAATGGGAACACAGAAATAGCAGACACATGCTCTGCCCCCACAATCCCCAAACCAAAGTTGGAGGAGTTCAATAGACCTGCTTCATGTTCATCACTTTGTAGGGTATATTTTTGAAGTACCTCCTTAATTCAAAAGTAAAGTTTTTGTCAGATAAAGACATCAGGAGCATCCTCTCCAAGACTGAGGGCCAAATTCCTTCCCTTAGAATCCTCACTGGACATTTTCATACTACTAGAGTAAACATATGTAGCCAATACATGGATTTCAGCCAAGGGAAGATTAAAAGAAGAATCTCTTAAATATAACATCAAATCAGTCACTTTTAAGGTACTGGCATAATCATCTGCCAGACAATGACACTTTTAGGGAACAACCATCTGCTGGGGAAAAAAAAGAAAAAGAAAATCTAAAGGTCATCTCATTTCCACTCAAAAGCTGAATTGTAAAAATTATGGTTGGCAAAGTGATATCTCTTCAATCAAAATAAAACATAAAATGATCCTTACTAGGCCAACAGCAGCTGTCCAATTATAATAAACAAAATTCCTCAGTTGATGTCTTTTTCTGGACCCATGTTTTCTTCACCTTTTATTTTTTCCTCAAAAAATTAAATGGAAAGACCCATGGATGGGGTGAAGAAAGAAAGACATTTGGGTCTGGTTTTATGTATGTGTTGGATTATCTGAACTACACAGATAAAACTGGGTGTAAGCCTTAAAATAGAGCAAAGTGTCAATTTCAAAATAAATAATGATAATGGTATTTTCAAGATCAGCTCTTTATTCATGTTCTGTGCCAAAGCATTTAAATGCCCTGTGCTACTCATAACATAATGTGGGTGGTAAAAGAAAAAAAGCCATCCTTACTTCAACATGTAATTCCTAAAGAGTCTATTCATGTCAAGCTGCAAAGATACAATTAATTTATACAACCTCAATATCCTGATGCTGCAGCACAAAGTACACAAAGCAAAACATTCTCTTATTTTGAAAAGAAAAGAATGAACATAAACTCTACTTTATGCAATTGTCCAAAGCTATCTTAGGTAAATAATAAAATAATTTTAATTAACAAATTATTCTAGCAAACCATTTTTATCAGACACTTAATTATGTTTTTAAGTCCAAAGTTTGAGCCCACACATACTTTTTCCCCATGGGACTTAACAATTGCAGTGCTGGCAATTTTGTAGAATTTGAGATGATCTGGACCTGGCACACCTTAACTCAGTCTAGATGATGACATTTTCCATTCTATAATGAAATGACTGGTTTCAGATACATTTTTAGGCCACATATCTCACCTATGTAGCTATACTCTGTTTTGGGAATACCTCTTCATTTAAAATTAACCTTTGGCCCATTAAATCTCGTTAGCTAGGAACCACTTAAACTTTTCATCTAATCTGTTTATAGACAAGTTTCATGCATTTCTCTTGAAGAATTCTTAAATAATAATAAGTCAAATTACTTTTTTCAGTAGTTCTTCTCTATGTGAAAAAGAAACAAACAAAAATCTGTAAAAAAAAAAAAAGTCTTTTCCAAACAACCCAAAATTCAACTCTTCAAATAGCACATTCAAAGCCAACACAAAAACATTTTTTCAAATTAAAGCATATTTTAATTACACCTGTAAATTACAAAAAATTATTCTAGTCTTAGCTTACAACTGAGTTGCCTTAGAAATTTGAATATACTGATTAAAACCTTATCAAGAATTTGTGAAAGATGCTTTAAGAAAAAATGTACGGTTTTCCCCAGAACAGATAGTCTTTTCTGTTTCTGTTTTGAAAGAAGTCTTGTGAATTTAAGAAGGGCGTGTGTGTGTGTGTATGTGTGTGTGTGTGTATACTTGACAGAGAGGGAGAGAGAACACCCATTAAGTGTCCAAAACATATATTTAAATATCACCAATTACAGAAGCTTTCCCTACACTTAACATTCATGTATAACCTTTGTGTACATATTCAGGTGGGGTCAGTAGAGTATTTATAGGATACAGGGCAGTATTGCTGGGAACCACTTCCCCTTGTGACAGGGTGGTAATGCTATGAGTGGACCATATCCAGGGGAAATACGATAGGGACGGCGCATGCAACAGCATCCTAGAGAGGTCAGAGCTATAATTTCCTAAAGTCTCCAAACCTTGGGAGGTAGGGAGGAGAAAGATAGCTTTAATTCTACAAGCTAGTACATGAGTAAAGAGGTTTTATTTCTTGTAAATGTTTAGTTTATTCTGAAATCAATCCTTCTGTCTTGTTTCTGATAAAGTGTATCTTGCCATTGACCTCAACTCAAGCCAGAAACACTTAAGTAACACAGTATATACAAAGGAGAAGTTGGTGTTCATAACAGTGTAAGGGGTTGGTTCAGTTGCCACCTGTCTGGATGATTAAAATAGAAAGAATGGGCAAACTTCTAGTGGAAGCTCCTAACAGGAGGATTATTTTACGTTTGTGTATCCCACCCATTAATCCATTATGTGTGTGTGCAGTAGGGGTGGATAGGGCAAGTAATGCACATACTGAAATCTATCTGGCTAGAGAATTCTAAATGCCCATGTTAATGAAATAAGAGAGAATTAAAATCCCAAAGACTAAGATTTGGTCAAAGGAGGCAGCACAGCGTAGTGGGAAAGGCAAGCATACTCAGGTTTCACTTTTACCATATAATAGATGTGCACACTTGAGCAAGTCAAGTTGTTTCTCTTAGCAACAAATTTCCTCTTCTTTAATATAGAGTTGATGGGGTCTTTGTAGGAAGTGAGTGGGGCAGTAGCACTTAGTAGGCATCCAGTTAATGCTTGCCTCCCCCTCCACTTACTAAACAAAACTTATTAAGAAATCTAAAAATGATCACCTCCTAGCATGTGACCTCTTTGCCCAGGAATCTTCTCAGGTACCTCCCATAGTGCATTTATCACTTCCATGAACTAATGTTCTAACTATAGTTTGGTCCATAAAGGCAAGAACTATGATCCTCCTATACAAACTTGCATCCCAGCTCCCAGCCCAGGGCATGGCACATAATGGGATCTTAAGAAATATTAGAACAAACAAAATAAATGTAATGAATGTATAACCCACATGCACCCCCAACATGGTGAAAGACCAATAGTAAGGCCTTCAAAAAACCTATTTATTCTTATTCCATCTTTATTTCAACATATAAAAGACTGAAGCAAACTTAAGCCATCATAAAAAAAGAAGGAAAACTCATCTCTGCCACATTTCTAGAACACACCATTTCCAGCTACTCTTTTGCAGACAGTTAGTTGCCTGTGGAGCCACAAATGTTCTGCTTTTCAATTTTATCATAAAAATAAAGGTGTGGTGGAAAAAGCATTAGAGTTAGAAATTTGAAGACCCAGATTTTGGTCACTCCACATGTGAACACTTGAATAAATCACATTATCTTTGTCAGTCTCATTTTTTTCTCATTTGTAAAATGGAGATAAATCATTCCTGTATTAAATATATGCCTTACCAGTTCACCCTCAGAGGATGAGATAAGATACACAAAAGAGCTGGAATACTGTAAACCTCTATACAAAAGTAATGAGCTATTATTCTATTTTATTTATATAATTTATATAAATTCACATGTTGTTAGAATGAATATGTTCTTACAAGGAGGGCAATAGCAGCTGCTGCCAGAGCAGGCATAAGTATGTCTAGTCTGGGCCATAACAACAGAGCTGTTTGAAGAAGATATGAGTCAAGTGGGAAGAAGCAGATGTGTGTGTGTATGTGTATGTGTGTGCATGTATTGAAGGAATAGAAATGAGAGGCACCATCATTTATTGAGCATTTATTATATGCCACAATAAGCCAGTGTGAACATACTCTCCAACAGTTAATCCAAGTCCTTTGCCAAATCCCAATATATTTTCCCCTCAACAATCTTGTTTAAATTATTGTCATATACTTTCTATGAAGAAAGCATGTGCTAGGGGATATGTTAAGCCTACCACCTGTCTCTAGAGATAATAAGTTCTAAACCTACAGTATGAAATGAGCAGTCTTATTCTGACTTCATTCTTCAACAGCATAATTCAGTGGTGTACTTAAGCCACTTACCTCTGACTCTCAAGAGTCAATGTTGTGCATTATCTTTTCAATTCCATTTTCATCAACATTGGCCATTTGAAATCAGCATTGGTAGGAGTATTTTCACCATACAAATGGGTAAGGGAACAACTGAGGGTTTGCTTTCCCGTGAGAGCCAGTTGTTAAACATTTAGCAGAATACCACTGTTTTATGATTTTCCTCACATCAAGCTGTTTAATTCCTGTATGTCTGCAATCTCCTCTTCCACAAACACTTCTGAGTCTTCTTTTAATCACTAAAATAACTTAAAGGTTAAAGGTTCTGTTTCATAAATTAATGGAGTTCAAAGATTTGTCTAGAAACAAACTGACTCATTTTTGCTTTCCATGAATCTTCTGTCTTTCCCTTTTATTTTCCATTTTTTTCTAAACTGTCATAATACCCACCTTTCCCCATTCTATAAATTATTCTCCAACTAAACTCTCCTAGTCTCTGAGGCTTTCCCCTAAAACTAGCAGCAAATTAGATATCCAAATAGAAACATATGTCAAGTCCTTTTCATTTCCATGCACATAGTCAGTGTCTATAAAGTATTTGGGGGAATTACAAGTAAATGAAAGGATGTACTTCTGTCTCCTTTATATTTTATGTGTACCCAAATTTATATGTATCCACACCTCATCTAGGAAATTTCTTGCAGGGACAAAACTATAATACAATGGATTGGCTGTAAGACAGCAATCAATAATAAACCTTACTAGCCATTCACGTGCAATCCTTCTCAGCAATGACAATAGACCTATTTGTGAAATAAGTGTCAGTTACCATCTCCTCATCTTAAGTACAATCAGGCATTTCCATGAACTAGCAAATTAAATTCAGCTTCACAACTCCTTAGCTGCAACTTGAACAAGTCACATATACTCTGTGAGCTTCAGTTTATTGTAAAATGGAAAGAATAATAAGAATAATATTCCTTTTGCAGAACTATTGTGAAGATTAGTGATATAATATTAATAGAGTAGCTGACATAGGGCTGTATTATTATTATTATTATTATTATTCATCTGGGAAGTGTTACACTGACACTACATTTTCTTCTTGGCCACTGAACAATGCACTTTTTGACATTTGTCACTTTCTTGACAAATGTCTCTCCTTCTTTGTCTGCTACTAAAACTTGTCTATCACTACAACATACTTTGAAATAATAAAAACATTATTATATGACATTCTTATATATGTATGTATTGTATATGTATATTTTAAAACATTTTTTAAATAGTGATAAGAGAAAAGGGAATACAAAATTTGTTCCTCAAAGATATTTTACTGATACAGTCTTATGTATAAGTCCAGGCTTTCTAATATGCATATACAATTATAAAGTGAAATCAAACTATTCATGCACTGTTTTACAATCTGTCTTTTCCACTCAATATATCACGGACCTCTATTATGTAAATAGATATAACTATACAGTAAAAGTTTAACATCGACAATGTGTTCTGATTTATGAATGTCACACCATCTATCAGAGAGAAAGTCCAAACATGGCTCTGATAACCCACTGCAGTTTTTAGGCAAACGTCAGGGATCCTTTTCTGAGGTGCCTGATGGTCTGAGAAAGGGGTTAGCTATATAGTGTTACCACTTCAGAAAAGTCAAATGCAAAGTGATGAGTGCTGGATCCTTACTACCATGATCTTAATAAGGCAAAGAAGAAGGGAAGGAGATGAACCAATGCATTATAGCTAGTTGGCTCTACAGGGTAGAAATTTCCCATGAGACTCCTGGAGAAGAGGACCAAATAGGAGGAAGACAGTGTCAAACAGTTCTTCCTTAAGACTAAGAGCATTGGCCAACTCCAGCAGACTAACAACATAAAGGCCATTGCTGTTTGTCCAAATTGTCTTCTTTCTTTCTAGGTTTCTGAGAGGAATGAGGAAACTTTCAGGCAATTGGATGTTTAGTGCAGACTTCTGGGCTGGTATTGTCTCAGGACAGGGCATAAGAGAGATCTTACGCTTAAATTGCATAAGAGAGAAAGAAATATGGATTGTCTCTACCCACCATATTTTCTTATAGATTATTTCAAACAGAAAAGAATCCAGTTGAGAAACCAGTCCAATTTCATTAAAAAGCAGGTAAAAGTCTTCATAATTTGAAAATTAACATTAAAATGACCTCATGTTTCAATACTGCTGTGTTTGAGCCTCTGTGTGTATGTTTGAATGTATCTGGTCTTTCATGCAATCAATTGCTGCTAGCAGCAAAACATGAGTTATAAAAAGGTTTTTTTAAAAATCAGCACATCAAAAGATAGAAAGCTATTATTACTCAGAAAAGGAGAGGAAATGGGGCAACTGGCTTATTTTGTAGTTGTTTTTCACATTCTTTTGGATGCAAACACAGAATTGCCAGTGATGTCTTTTAGTAAAATTGAGTTGAGGCAGTTAGTCAGAAAAACCAGCCATAATATTACCCTTTCTAAAACTCCCCCAAGTCACTCTCATTGGCACCATCTTGGAAAACTGCCTTGACTCCTACCCCCCTCTCTGCTCACTCATTCCCCTCTGCTATTTGGCTGGAGAGCACCCACACAATAAAGCAGAAAAAAAAATGCTTGTTACTCTGAGCATGATTCACTTCCACAGAGAGTCACATTTTGAATTGCCTGTCCTCCTCTTGTGTGGCCATCCCTCCCGGCCTTGGGATCTACAGCAGAATAACTGCTTTAGGCCAAAGAGGTTTCTATTCTTTCTTAAGAGTTACCATTTCCTTCCATCAAGAGTGGTTAATAAAAAAAACCCTCTGATCAGTTGTATTCGCTGTGTTTCAATGTCAAGCTGCCATTTAAAGGATTTAAAATTAGGTTGGTTGCTGTTGCTGCCTTTCCTGTAGCCAGTTAATCACAGGATTCTTTGCCGCATTGAGGCCAGAACGGGCATGGCACACGCAACAAGTAAGGAAACCACTGATTACAGGCCAAGTAGCTTATGTGCTTACACAACATGAATTGTTTAAAACACTTTGAACATTATTTTATTTGTTTATAACCATCCTTTACTTAAGAATTGTTTCTCTAGGACCCAGCACTGGGCTTGGCACATTTGTTAATGAGTAAATGGGTTTCTGGGTTTTGCTTGAAAGGCTGGCCAAAACAACAGGCTTTTGCTTGGGCAAATCAAAACTGGCATTTGAGTTGAAGGGGTTCTATACTCATCACTGAACTTGAAATTGTGAGGGCCCTCTGTTCTCCTTCCTGGTTGGGCTACTGTGACCTATTTATTATAATGTTAAAATTCAGAAGAAGCTCAATGTACATTTAAAAAAAAAATCAATGAACTCTCTCAAAATCATATTTTAAGGAAAAACTCCAGATTGCATTTGCCTGAAAGTGCAGTAGTCAGATTTAAGATCCAAGTACAACTATGATGCACAACTCCCATATTTCTCACATTTCTCTGGCATTGCATTAGTAAGAAATTCCTTTTGTTTCAGGATCTTAAAATGTATGTAAAATATTTAGTGTCATGCAGGGAGTGAGCATTAAGAACCCACTAGTTCTGACTTGCTTCTCTATTCTGGCTTGCTGTATACCTTCGGTCATGTCTCTGAATCTCTTGGTGTCTCAGTTTACATGGCCATAGAGTGGAGATAATTCTACTGACCTATTTCATTGGGGTGTTGTGTTGAATAGCTAATTAGTGATTATAAAGTGCATTCAAAGTCCAGTGTACCATAAATGCTCGTAAATGATAATGGCATGTTACAGAGTAGAGAGGCCACATTAGGCCACTTTTATGTAGAAGAAAATTAAAGTGTACTGAGATTTTCATGTCAGTCTAATGTTAAAGATGATAGAAAGCAAACCCTAGCTTATTTCCTTCATGTTATTTTTCTACCTTGCTGACAAATAAAGGGGTAAGAAGCCTAACATAAGACTAAATATTTTGGAAGAATTATCTTAGATCATTAATTCCTGTGTAAAGCTGCCTGCAACTTCTATATGCTACTGAAACCTGCTTGAAAATATAGCCACGAGGCCCCCTGAGAACAGGAGTGATACAGTAATCAGTGTCCTGGCTTTTGTTTGTTTATTTCTTTCTTTGTTTTTAATGGTTGGGGAGGACAGACTCATTAAAGATATCGGACCAATCAAAAACTTTCTATAACTGTGGTAAATGAGTCACAGAACCAAAAGTAATTAGCATATGTAACACACCAAGAATGTTTTAATCCTGTGATAATACTGAGACTAGATTCTACTGTCCTTGAATTCTAAGTTTCACCATGTCTCATAAGTCAAGAACTTGACCCCATTTCTGTTCTCTCAAACGGTATCCAATGCTGCAGTAGCTTCAATATTTCTAAAGTATGTTTACTTCTAAAAAATGAGTAGAGATGCACACCAGATCATTTGATGTGCCAACTTTGTTGAAGATTGCCAGGCAGAAAACATTGCCATAATCACTGAGGCATATGACCCACGATCTTATGTGGAGACCATATCATGGCAGATATGATCTTAACTCTATAGCAAGATGCAAAGAGAAAGGAAAAAAGAACAGTCAAGGAAGCAAAACATGTGCAAATTGTGCAAATGTTAAGCAAGTATACAGACTTACTTTGACCCACAAAAACATGAGATATAAGCAGAGTGGGATATTTTTTTAGGCCTAAGGAGAAAAATGTACTTAAAATGAAAATTAGGACAATAGGCTGGAAAGCTGAAGACCATGAGCCAATTATAACAATAACTAATATAAATTTATCAATAAGGGTGAGCATGCTGCATAATTTTACATATATTATAGCATTGCATTCTCATAACAACCTTTTGAGAAATGCATTCATTCTTTCAAATTTATTTATTTAGTCTTCTAATTCTAAGTAGGAAAAGAGTAGGTAACAAGGACAACTATTTCTACTATAATAACTTTTAAAAACTGGTTACATTGTAATATATATATGTGTATATATATATATATATATATATATATATTGAGAAGTTGAGGAATCAAGGAGTATTAAACAGTTGAGCAGCCTCTCACTGCCCATTTTTTATGGAGGATTTGCCTATGAAGACATGGGCTGATGACTGGGCGTGGCCTGCACAGAGGCACTTCACTGGGAAAATATGAAATCAGCAAAGCTTGTAGTGGTCAGGTGGGGTTGGAGGGACAATTGGAAACTTCAGACATCTTAACACATGGTTAGTTTTTCCAACAGTACATTTGCTGAATTCTGAGACTGGGAAGCTTTTATAAAGCAAACTAAAGTCTCCTGTACTACCATGGTATTTAAGAGGCAAAGTCCAACTTGAGGATGGGACCTTCCTCAAAACACATGACTGGACTCCTTCTCAGTATGTTTGCCACATCTGGAAGCAGTGGGAAACAGGAGGTCAAAAAGAAAATCCCAAACCTCTGAAGAGCAGAATCTCCTACAGCCTTTCGAGGCTGCTAAGAGACCTATTGACTTTTAATAAAAAGATGTGGAAAAACATGCTTGAGAAAAAGAGATAAACTGGTTTAAACTGAGTTGTATATTTCTTCAACCCAGTCCTAACTCAGCATAGTGCAGGTTGGCATGAGACATCAATGCCTAACACTATCTTCATAATAGTTCACTATTAGAAGGTGTCATTGTGCCCTTCTAAAGATCCATATACAAAATATTTGTCATATAATTAAAAATTACTAGATTGTGGAGAGCCTGATAAATGTGGCTGATAATCAAGGGAATAAAACATAATGGTAAAAACAAACAAACAAACAAACAAACATAATGGTAGGGAAAAAAAACAAAAAAAAATAATGGTAGGAGATCTTTAAATCATGCATATATGGCGTTAACAGACAAAAGCTTTGAAATAACCAGTTTTAATATATCAAAGAAATTTAAGGGAAAGAGGGGCAAAATTGATGAAAAGATGAAGAATTTTATCAGAAAATTGGACTTATTTCAAAGAATCAGGTTGACACTCCAAAACAACAAAATATAACATCTGAAAATAAGAAGTCCTTGAATAACAGCAGACTGACATGCAGGAGATAGCATAATTGCATAAAAGATAGATCAATAGAAAACATCTAAATTTAAACACAAAAAGAGAAAGATTTTCCAAATTTTTCTAAAATTAGAGGTGAGGATAAAAGAAATGTGATATCTAGTAAAAATGTCAAATTTACCTATAATTGGAATCCCAGAAGGACACAAAAATGGAGAAGGAGAAAATGGAGCAGAAGCAATATTTGAAAAGATAATATCTCAAAATTTTTCAAAGTTGGTGAAAAAGCAACACAAATTCAAGAGTTTTATTCAATCTTAAGCAGGATAAATACACCCCCCCCCAAGAAAAATAAACAAACAAAAACACAACTAGGTATATTGTGGTCAAACTGCTGAAAACCAACAGCAAAGAGAAACATTTTAAACGAGCCAGAGGGAAAAACAACAACAACAACAAAACAGAAAGAACAGCAGCAACAACAAAACCCAGTAACAACCATTAGACTAACAGTGAACTTTTCAATAGAAACCAGGGAACTCAAAGAAAGCAAAATGACATTTTGAATCTGCCACTGGGATGGGGTGGGGGGTAGGGAGTAAACTACCAACCTAGAATTTTATACCCATTGAAAATGTCCTTCAAAAGTGAAGGTGGGATAGAGATGTTTTTAGGCATACAAAAGCTGAGATCATGTATTGTTAGCAAAGTTTCACTAAATGAAATACTGAAGGAAGTTTTTCAGGCTGGAAGAAAATGATTCCAGTTGGAAGCAAGGAACTTCATGCAGGGATACAGAACGCTAAAAAGAGTATGTGAATATTTCTTTCCAAAAAAATGTGTATATCTATCTATCTATATATATACATTTATATATAAATACATATATATGTATATTTTATATACACATATTTTTATATATAAATATTAAAAATTTATATAGAAATATAAAAATGTATATATATTTATACACACATATATTTTATATATATACATATATGCATCTATATATAAATTATATTTATAATGTGTATATAAATGTATATATACATTTATATATAAATGTGTGTGCATATATATATACACACACACACACACACAAATTAAAGTGCTTTTCTAAATATCATTATCAGGGATGTTTGGGTGGCTCAGAAGTTGAGCATCTGACTTCAGCTCAGGGAGTGATCCCAGAATCCCAGGCTCGAGTCCCACATCAGGCTTCCTGCATGGAGCCTGCTTCTCCCTCTGCCTATGTCTCTGCCTCTCTGTCTCTCTCTGTGTCTTTCATGAATAAATAAAAATAAATCTTTAAAAAAATTATCATACTCATTTTAAAACAAAAGTTGAGGAGTTTGAGACTTAATGTCATGTAACTAGTAAATAGCAGAGTCAGAACAAGACACAAGGTTTTTCTGACTCAAGATGCCAAGCTTTTTAAAATTATTATTATTAAAGATTTTATATATTATTTATTTGAGAGAGTGAATGAGAGAGAGAGAAAGAGTGAGCACAAGCAGGGGGTGGGAGAGAGAGAAGCAGACTCCCTGCTGAGTGGGGACCCCCCAACATGGGGCTCCATTCCAGGACCCTGAGATCATGACCTGAGCCCAAGGCAGATGCTTAACCTACTGAGCCACCCAGGTGCCCCAGACTCCAAGCTGCTAACCACTATGTTAGAAGGTACATTTAAGGACAATTCTCTTTTCAGTTGGGATTTACATACAACACTCAACATTTAACCAAATATTTAAGCAAGAGCATTAAAAAATAACTACCATTTATTATCACCATGTTTTTGATTCCAAAAAATATAAAAGACATAATTTCAAGCAAAAATACAGTAATCCTTTCCCCAGTGGGACATCTGGCAATATTTTATCACCATGAATAAATAAACAAAGAATAAATTCTCCCTTCATTTCATCACAGACCAATGAAAAGTTTATCATAGATCAACACTGGTCCACTCTCTGGCTTTAGGGAACTGACTCAACAGACCAATAGGGTAAAATACAAAGTCACTTAATAAGACTACTGCTAATGAAAATGAAACCAAATAACAAGATAGTTTAGAAGCACAAGGAAATGGGGTAAGGCCTACTATTTAGTGGAATAATGACAGGCATTTCTATACATTTATTCAGCATTCAACAGTATTGAGTTTCTACTAGGTTAGAGGTACAATGATTACTAAGACTGACCTTCTCCCTGCCTTTATAAAGCTTATATTTTATAGTCCACAATCTATAGAATTAATAGTTTAGTGGAAATCAACTATAAGAATAGGGCTTTTGCTATTTGGCCTTCCTTTAGCCATTCTAGCACTTTCAGAAACACTGAGTCAGGAAGAAAACCAAAATAATCACACTGATGGGCCATGGGCTTGAATACCCTATAAAATAAAAGCCTATATATTATACATAATAAACACAACATAGCATATATATATTTATATTATTATACATATAATATACATTATAAGCCTATATAATATAATGTATATAATCCTTTCTCCTTATTTCAACTGCCATGTCTCTAACTTGCCATTCCAACCTTTCTGACCCATTTGAATGTCAACTTGATCAAATAGTAAATTCCTATATATATTTAGATTTACTCCTGGAATCCCTAACTTTGATGCCTACTTTTGTGTCAATACTAAATTGCATTAATTCCTATCATTGTATATTTTTAAATCCCTTAGGTAAATTTTCCCTTATAATCTTCTTCTCTAAAGCTCCTTGAAAATCTCATGTATTTATTATTCTGTTAGAGTTCTTTCTTATTGGAATTGCCATTATGTTTTTAAAAGTAAATTATAGGGGATCCCTGGGTGGCGCAGCGGTTTGGCGCCTGTCTTTTGGCCCAGGATCCTGGAGACCCGGGATCGAGACCCACGTTGGGCTCCCAGTGCATGGAGCCTGCTTCTCCCTCTGCCTGTGTCTCTGCCTCTCTCTCTCTGTGTGAGTATCATAAATAAATAAAAAAAATTTTTTTTAAAAGTAAATTATAAAGGCTTAGTGATGTGCTTCAGGACAACTTTTGTTATGAGTATAGAGTTTATTTTTTATTAATTTTTCCTATAGATTTCTATGAGTATTTTTTAAAAAGATAAAGGCATAATATTACACTAGAATTCTATGATAGTGATCCAGCCATGAACTAAAGTAGGTCAGACATAAAAGTTTGCTGCCTTATCCTCATGCTTAAACCTTTTGCTTCTTTTGATATAAAAGAGATGAAAGGCTTCCTGCTTTTTTCCCCACAGTGATGACCAATGCCCTCCACTAAACCTGCAGTACCAAAAGAGGCTTTCTCTCAAACCTTCTCTCCCAATCTTTCTCATGAGCATCCAGAAAAAGTTAAAAGAAAAGAGTCTACCAATGACTGTGAACCTTCCATGTGTCTGGGGCTAGCCCACAGCTGACCTTTAGAAATTCATCAAAATATTAGCTGATTTCTTCATACCCACTTGCATCTTTTTCCCATGCTTTGCCAGCCACAGGTAAGCCAGTTCCGACATTCTGTCTTTCTTGCAGTGATTAAGGAGGTTTTAGATTTCAGATTGCCTGATTGGTCTGCAACCTCAGTTTTCTGACGACCTCAAGAAAAATTATTTTGTAGTTTATCTGGCTTTTTTCCCCTGTGAAGGCAGAGGTGGTATTTTTTTCCAGCTGTCAACATCCTAGGCAGAAGCAAACATCTGCCTCATTTTTGTTAATGCATGCATTCTGTCATTGTCTCACAGGTAATACAAAGACATTTATATTTAGGCTATACCTGTAGATAACGTAGTACACTATCCTGTTTGATAATCTAAATAAACTTATTTTTCTAACCAAAGTCACTCAACTATTAAATCTTATGTAGAACAATATACAAAAGGAATAAAAGAGGTCAACTACATTCAAATAAAAAAAGTTTTTAATAATAAAGTCTTTCACACACACACATAAAAAGAAGCTAATTAAACAAGGATAAATCAGATCCACCTGCTCTGTTCTTGTGGCAATCCCAGTGCTCCTAGGATGTAGAGAAACATATACATTTCAATGAAACAGAATATTTTTCTGGTCATATATATTCTGGAATATATATTGGTCACTGGTTAGGAGGAATTAAGAACAGAGCTTGAAAATAGTAATCTCCAAATTGTTCTTTTCTTCACTTCTATAATAATGTATCTGTAATATATGTATATGCACCAAAAACATCAGAAATATTTTTTAAAGATTTTTTTATGGGCACCCCTCAGAAATATTTTTAAGTAAACTTCTTGAGAAATACAGGTGAGGAATGTTGACCAATTGTGGACAAAGACAACTTTGAGAAGTCTTTATATGTTTTTAAGGCACTAATAATACAAGTAAGAAAATGTTGTAATAATGACAACAACAAAAATAGGATATGGGAAGAGGATTATTTTTACCTATTAGAAAATCAAGAATGTGATGTAGTTCATGTAGAGATTTCATTTAGTTTATATTTGAATTAAGAGTAATAGTAAGGAGGAACCACATTTATATCACAGAACATTTGTAGTTTATTACATGCATAATTAATCTTAAGTTAATTATTTAATAAAGTCTAAACAGGGGGATCCCTGGGTGGCGCAGCGGTTTAGCGCTTGCCTTTGGCCCAGGGCGCGATCCTGGAGACCCGGGATTGAATCCCACGTCGGGCTCCTGGTGCATGGAGCCTGCTTCTCCCTCTGCCTATGTCTGCCTCTCTCTCTCTCTCTCTCTCTGTGTGGCCATCATAAATAGTAAATAAAAATATATATATATTCCTTATAAAAATAAATAAAGTCTAAACAGTATTCATTCCATTTTATTATTTTTTTCATTCTAGATCATTTTGTCTTAATAAAGTACAAATTTTAAAAACCTTTCAGAACCATTATAAATTTCCATTCTCTGAGTTAACTTACATAATTTTAATGTTTCATCAGTTCTAAGCATTTACACATGTGTTGTGTCCTTTGATTATTCATATTCTAAAAAGTATTTTATTTTTTCATTAATTAATTATGTATTTATTTTAAGTGATCTCTATACTCAGCATGGGCTCTAACTCATAATCCCGAGATCAAGAGTCACACATTCCTCTAACTGAGCCAGCTAGGTGCCCTCACATTCTATGAAGTATTTTGTAGTCATTTTACAGATCAGAAACTAGAAACACTTATAAAGAAATGAATGATTCAAATATTAAGATGTCATATAGCAAGCTACATTAAAATTAAAAACCTTGATAAAGATAGGAAAAGGGCTTCATAGAGACCAAGGGCACCAGCTCCTTCCCTCTGGAGTTAAACCTTTAAGGTAAAAAGCAGGAAAATGCAGCACAGATGACCACCTTCATCTCTACCAAATGTTGTGGAGCTGCCTGCCAAAATAAAGAAACCCACCCCTTTCAATGCTGCAAATCTTTCAGTTCAAACTTCTGGTTGCAAAGGAAACAGCACCAATTTGCAACATTCCAGTGCTCTGAGTTGGTTTCTGGAGTCTTCTACGTCTGCTCCATGAGGAAAATGAATTGATGCCATGGTTCTTTGTTACTTTCAATAAACTGCCTCTGGAATTAATAAAGGATCTTGAGGAATGAACTAATGGTGAGAGTTTAGGAAGAAGTCATCAACCTGGAAGTTATAATAAGTAGTCACACACTTGCTGCTGTTTTATATTGATGGAATACCTATTATGTACTAGCACCATGATGAAACACAAGAAGAATGCTTTTGCCAGATATGTATACTTTCCTCTCTTTTAAGCAAGAAATTGTTTCCTTTGGATGACTTGGCAAAGATGGATCATCTGTCAGTGATACTATAATGAGTGGTTTTGAGCCATGTTTTTAAGGTTAGTTTTTTTTAATAAAGTGACACTTGAAGACAATTTTAAGCAAACAAAGGCGGATTATTTGATGGATAGAACATGATAGATTTATCTTATGCCTATAAAAATGCATAGATCTTATTAAAGCAGACAGAAACAAGATGAAGGCTATTTTAAACAAGCAAATTATGTAGAATCATAGACACATTGAAGAAATTGACACAAATATTTGAAAGCCTGTAGTCCACTTAACTATTCACCAGTAGGAACTATTTCAATAAAAGATGGCACATCCGTTGTATACAGTGAGTATACAATACTGTACACCCTTAATTTCATGCACTTTTTAAAAAGATTTTTATTTATTTATTCATGAAAGACACACAGAGAGAGAGTCAGAGACGTAGGCAGAGGAAGAAGCAGGCTCCCTGTGGGGAGCCCGATGCAGAACTTGATCCCAGGACACCAGGGATCATGACCTGAGCCAAAGGCAAATCGCTCAACCACTGAGCCACCCAGGTGCCCCTAATGTCACACTTTTGAAGATTATTTAATGATACCAAAAATTGTTGATGATATAATATTACTTGAAAGAGAAAGCAGGATATGAACTTTATATTCAGAATAACAGCAGTTTTGTTATACATATCCACACAAATACAATATACACATGTGCATACTATGTTACAAATATAGAAATGAAAAATTAAAGCAATATATCTTGCACAGGATTGGGGATGATTGACAATGTAAACAATTTAGAGATGGAATTGGCTTCAGAGAGGCTTGATCCAAGGTTAAAATCTAGTTTGTCATATGAGATATCTCCACTCTACCTCAGTGGAATTGTTCCCATTCTCAGGTAAGTCCTACCCTAGAGATTTTCCGGGGGCTACATGTAGCCTCATTCAAGTTTTATGAGAAGAAAAGTCTAAACAAAAAACAGTTTAGGTCCTGGTTTGTTTGACTTGTTTCTTATTTCCCAGCACTTCCTGTAGCCAGGAAGGTGTGACCCCTTTTATCCCTCCTCAACTTCCTCACAACTAGAAGTGAGGTGAATCCCATCCATATTGTCAAAAACGGCAGAATTGCCTCCTTTTGTAAAAGGACTAATATTCCATTTTACAGATACACCATGATTTCTTCATTCATCCATGGACAAACACTTAGGCTATTTCCATATATTGGTTATGGTGAATAATGCTGCAGGCAATATGAAAGTGCAGATATCCATTTCAGATACTGGTTTCATTTCCTTTGAATATACGTTTCTGACACTAACTTCAATGTGTGGGCTTTTTGCC
The DNA here is from genome assembly GCF_048418805.1 of Vulpes vulpes. NCBI lineage: Eukaryota > Metazoa > Chordata > Mammalia > Carnivora > Canidae > Vulpes > Vulpes vulpes. Next base: position 80,897,234 of record NC_132789.1, read on the forward strand.
ACACCAACCAATACTCCAACCACAGCTGGGTGTCCCACAGCTCAAGTCAATCCTGACTCTATCTACCTGGCAATAGCATCAGAAGCCATAGCTTAAGTAAGACCTCAGTCCCACAAACTACATTCCACAAGACTGCCTCGCATTTTAGATGCCAATCACAAGTCCAGCTGATATCTGCACTTCTGATTGGTCTCAACCTCCTCCTTGGGTTCAATTAACTTGCTAGAACAGCTCATAGAACTCGGGAAACCAATTTACTCACTAAATTACTGGTTTATTACAAAAGATACTAAAGGTTGTTAATCAACAGCCAGATAAAAATATATATAGGGTAAAGGCTCAAACAAAGTAGCTTCTGTCCTCATGGAGTTTGAAACCTAGCATGGCAACACATGGATATGTTCTGGTTTACCAATCTAGAAGCTCTCTGAACCCTATCCTTTTGGATTTTTACAGAGGCTTCATTACTTTGGCTTCATTACTTTGGCGTGACTGATTAAATCAGCCATTGGTGACTGATTCAACCTCTAAATCTTCTCCCCTCCCAGATGTCAAAGGGTAGAACTAAAAGTTCCAATCCTCTAGTGGTGGGCTCCATTGGCAATCAGCCCCCATCTTTAGATGCTCTCCAAAAACCACCTTATTAACATAACAAAAGACATCCTGTAGTTCTCATCACAGGGAATTCCAAAGAAGCTCTGTGTCAGAAAGGCAGATCAGGATCAAGTATATATTTCTTATTATAAATTACAATAGCACAGGATGGATACCCAGAAGTGGGATTATTGGATCATATGGTAGTTCTAGTTTAAATCTGGGGGAAAGCTCCATACTATTTTCCAAAATGGCTGTACGAATTTACAGTCCCACCAACAGTACACAGGATTTCCTTTTCTCCACATCCTTACCAACACTGGTCATTTCTGTCTTTCTGATATATGCCATTCTAACAGGTGTGAGGTGATATCTCATTGTGGTTTTGATTCACATTTCCTGATGATTAGCAATGTCAATTATCTTTTCATGTACCTATTGCCCACTTGTATGTCCTTCTTGGAAAAAGTGTCTAGGACCTCTGCTCACTTTTTAATCAGGTATTTGGGTTTTTGTTATTGAATTGTATGAGGTACTTCTATATTTTGGATTTTAACTCATCAGATATATGATTATGATTTGCAAATATTTTCTCTTCTTTGTAGGTTTCTCTTTCATCTTGGTAAATTTTTATTTCTTTGGAGATGCTTTTAGCTGGATGTGTACTTCCACTGATTCATTATTGCTTCTGTTGCTTGTGCTTTTGGTGTCATATTCAAAATATCATCACTAAGACCAAAGTCAAGGAGCTTTTCCCCTATGTTTTCTTCTAGGAGTTTTATAGTTTCAGAACTTACATTTAAGTTTTTCACCCATTTTGGGTTGATTTTGTGTATGGTATAGGGTAAGGATCCAATTTCATTTTTTGCATATGGATATCTAGTTTTTCCAATTTATTGAAGTGACCATCTTTCCTCCATTCTTGGTGCTCTGCTGAAGATTAGTTGACTGATTATGTGTAAGTTTATTTCTGTGCTCTCCATTATTTCATCATATTATGGATCTGTTTCTTGGCAGTACCATATTGTTTTGACTACTAGCTTTACAATATAATTTGAAATCAGGAAGTGGGAAGTCTTCAATTTTGTTCTTTTTCTCAAGACTGATTTGGTTATTCAGGGTCTTTTTAGCTCCATACAAATTTTAGCATTTTTTTTCTATTTCTTTGAAAACTGCTATTGAAATTTTGTATTGAATCTGTAGATTCTGTAATCTGTTACAGGTTAACAATATTAATTATTCCAGTCCATGAACACAGGATATCTTTCAATTTATTTATGTTTTCCTCAACTTTTTTTTTTAGTATATGTGCTGCCGAAGCGAGCACTCCTCAACTTTATTCATCAGTGTTTTATAGCTTTCAGTGTACAGATCTTTAACTTCATTAAATTTATTTCTATGTGTTTTATGCTTAAATGCAATCGTAGGGATGCCTTGGTGGCTCAGTTGGTTTAGCATATGCCTTTAGCTCAGGGTGTGATCCCAGGGTCCTGGAATTGCGTCCCACATTGGGCTCCCTACAGGGATCCTGCTTCTCCCTCCTTCTCCCTATGTCTCTGCCTCTCTCTCTGTGTCTCTCTCGATTAAATAAATAAAATCCTTAAAGAAAACTAAAATAAATGCAATTGTAAATGGAACTGCTTTATCGGTTTTCTTTTTGAATAGTTTTTTGTTAGCATGCAGAAACACAGCCAATTTTTGTACTTTGGGTTTGTTTCCTGCAACTTTACCGAATCCATTTATTAGTTCTAATAGGTTTTTGTAGATAACTTTTACCTCTTCCTTTCCAACTTGGAGGCCTTTTATTTATTTTCTTGTCTAATTGTTCTTAGCCAAAATTCCAGGACTATGTTAAATAAAAGTGGCAAGAGTGGGCCACCTTGCTTTGTACTGGATCTTAGAGAGAAAGCTTTCAGTTTTACCCCATTAATTATGATGTTAGTTGAAAATACCCAAATTTTAACACTTATTAAATCTGAACATGGATTGTAGATTATTCTAAATGACTTTATATTATTACTTATAAAGTAATATTTCAATAAGTATGTATAATCTGAGAAATTACAAAGTTTCACAAAGACAAAAGTGTATATTCCCAATATATCACTAAAGTCAGGTTATTCATAGATTGATAGCTTTATAAAGTTATATATTGTTTTATGCATATAGTTTTATAACTATATAGTTTTACAGTTATATGTAGATAGATAAGTTACAGATATATAGTTTATTTGTTTAATCATAAGTTAATGTATATTTAAAAATCTGAGACTGAGGGTCAAATGTTTCTACAGTTGGGGCCCCTGGGTGGCACAGTCAACTGAGCATCCAACTCTTGGTTTCAGTTCGTCATGATCTCAGGGTGGTGAGATCAAGTTCAGTGTTCAGGCTCTGCACTCAGCATGGAGTCTGTCTACTTCAGATTCTCTCTCCCTCTCCCTCTCCCTCTGCTTCTCCCTCTGCCCTTTCCTCTCCCTTTACCCCTCCCTTTCATGGTCTCTCTCTCTTTGAAATACATAAATAAATCTAAACAAACAAAACAAACCATGGGACATTTAGTGAAAAGAGGGTGACTTCATTGAGGAATAGTTGAGAAATGTTGTTTTTGCAGTAATTTTTTGACTGATTAGAGTTAATGGGTGTCATCAATTATAATTACTTTTCTATTACCAAATGTTTAGATAGCCATCACTATAAACTTCAAAAACTTTCTTAGAAAAAAAATCACTTAGAAAACGTTATGTAACTGCCTGTGCTTGGGTTTTCCTGAGCCATTTCTCTAGTCCCACCTGTCCGTGTGTCAGCCCATCGTCAAGATCTCTACACACACACACACATACACACACACACACCAGTAAGGTAGTTTTATTGACATTCCTATGGACAGAGAGTGGGGTATGTCATACAGCACAACTTTATAAACAACACATTTTCTTTTCTTCATTCTCAAAACACCCTTCCCTTGGCAGCTGTCTGAAACCTCCTAGCTCATTTTGCATCCCCTTTTTCTATTTTACTTTTTCTTCTCCTCCCTCCCATATGGTATCCAGCCCCTACCACACTAGGTTGCTTCCCCCTAGGTCAAATGCCCACAGGAGAGGTAGATAACATAAAGGAAAGAATGAAAATCCAAGTATGAAGGACTGGTGGACTATGACGAATTAGACAGCATATGTCCCATAGTGTACTTGGTACTCTATGGGAATGAGAACCTAGTATTCCCTGAGTTTCCAATTGCCAGGAGATACTCAAAATACGATATTTTTCACATCTTGACAACTAATCCACATTTTAAAAAGATACTATGCAGGCAAAATAAAAGTATTTGCCAGCCAGATGAAACCCATTGGGCTTCCAATTTGTGACTTCTCTAGATCTCTGTTTTCTCTTCCTAAGTGGACCAAGTTAGCCTTCTCTTGGTGTCCTCAATTTGTATAAACAAACATTAGCCACTGCTTGGGTGAATGTAAATGACTCAATTTTTCTGTGTGTATGTGTCTGTGTGTGTGTGAGAGAGAGAGGTATAAGATTATAGACACCAAAACTTTCCAATAGAGCCTTACATTTTGCAGTTAGGGCAACCTATGTCAGGAAAGCTGGCGCCAGTTCCTGTTTAGCTCCCTTTTATTTTTTTTAAAGATTTTATTTATTTATTCATGATAGTCAGAGAGAGAGAGGGGGGCAGAGACACAGGCAGAGGGAGAAGCAGGCTCCATGCAGGGAGCCTGACGTGGGATTCGATCCCGGGTCTTCAGGCAGGCACCAAACCGCTGCGCCACCCAGGGATCCCTAGCTCCCTTTTATTTAAAACCTTTTTTAAAAAGTTTTTTTAGTCATTTAGAATCTTGTCTCACACCAAGACAAGTGCTGGGATGCCTTAAACTCTAAAGTTAAATTACCTATGTTGTACACATTTCCTTTTATGTCGTTTTTTCCCTTTTGGAAAAAAAGAAAAATGATCCAGGCATTGCACAATCATTGATGATTGGTGGTGTTTAGTGGATACCAATGTGTTCAAGCTAGTGTGATAGTCACCACATGAATAAGGTAAGACTGAAAAGTCGATGCCTAGGAGCCATGATTTTAAACTTTTTCTTTCTCTTTTTTTCTTACCATGTACTATTCAGAGTCCAGTCAAGAAAACAAAAATCTCATTAAGTATTTCAAACAGAGGGATTTAAAATAAGAAATTGGTTATCTAAGTGTTGAAAGACTGAGAGAGCAGAAAGGGAATGCCAAACTAATATCTATAGATAATAACTGCAGGAATGAGCTACTATGGCTTGAGAAGAAGACAGAGAAGAAGAATAAAACACAGTGGGGCTGCTAGAACCAGAAGCCTAAAAAAAGGTTCCAAGGAGATGACATCATACCTTTGAGGAAGGGACACTTTGGCTGGTACTCTGCTGCTACAGACCTAAAAGAAGCTGAAAGAAGCTGGAGTTTGGAGTCAGTGCTGTCACTGGAGCCAAGCTGAGGGAAACAGAAAAACAAACAGAAAGCCTCTCTCCCCTCCTCCCACCTTCTTATCTCCTTCTAGCTTCCCTTACTTGCAGAACCTAACAGAGAACAAGCTGGCACAGAAGAATCCCAATGCTAATCACAGAGCAGTATATACAAGAGTGGATTTGGAATTGAGAGACAAAAGGCAAATTCTGCCACAAATACAAACTCAGTAAGAAATATAATTCACATCAGAACTCAGTACACAACATTTGCATGCATGTCCACTTGGAACAAGTCTCATGCACCAATAGGACATACTAGATTTTCTTTTCTAATATATTCTATTCCTTTTTATTTGTTAATGCTATTTACACACACACACCCCCAATAATTTCATGATCCACAACATCCTAGAAGAGTCTCAAATCTATAAAAGGAGTGGGTAATTCCTTAGACTCCATGGGAGCAAAGTATATCTAGTTGAGAAACAAACAAACAAAAAAGATTCCTATCAAATTCAAACAAAAGTCTATAAGCAATTTAGAAAGTGTGGGGAAAGCATGGGAAGACTTACTTTTCTGATTTCATAGCAGTTTTTGCAAAAAAACAAAAACAAAAACAAAAAGGAAACCCCAGAGAATATTATTGTGGTGGAGTCAGCAAGATTCACATTTTAGTTTTGACCCTGCCTTATCCATCAACATTACAGATGTATGTTTGAAAGTACCATATGACATAGGTGTTTACATGGTGGGTGGCACTGAAATATTTAATGCCCTTTTTAGAGTCAACATTTATCAACAAGGTGGCACATGGAAATTAGGTTTGTTTTCTTTAGTGAATAAGTGTTAGGAAAATTACAGTGTTGTCCACTGGATGGCATAAAAGTTACTAATAACAGATTTTTTATGACTCAAAAAACACAATAGGACTACACTATTTGTTTTTGGTTATTGGCTGTCATCTAGTATAAAGTCAAATTTGTATATGTATTTAAATTTATTAGGGATTCAAGTACTTGGTTCTTATGAAGCCATTTAGATATCTGTATTACTAAAAATACAACTCCTACCCTCCAAAAAATAGATCTGAGACTTGGGGAGAAAACCAATTAAAATATGCTGTGGCAAACACAAATTAAAATCAACATGGATTGTTTTGGCTCACAGAGTTAATAGATTCATTCACATGTAGAACCTGGGGGAACTTTTGGCTTGGATTATATAGAATTTTATCCTTCACTCTTTTTTTAACCTTGTACTCAAGTTCTCTGTGCATTAGATTCTAAAGTTTATCAGGAAATCCCAGGGGCCGAATCTAGGTTCAGATCTTGCTTCTGCCACTAAAGCACCGTTTGAGCTCCAGCAAGTTGATTAACTTCTCAGTCCTAGATCTCCTCAGTTAATGTTCATGAAGATCAAATGAGATGATATATGGAAAAGAATTTGGAAGTTTACAGGTTCTGCTCAAGGACAAAATCTTGCTAAACTCTTCACCTTAGTGTCTAACAATAGCTCAGGACACACATTCAATAGATAGCTTATAACTGATGGAGCATCTTTTTTAGATAAGAACACCTATCAAGAAATCAGAGTTTCTCTAATCTATTTCTACTATAAAATAGAAATGCGCACTAGGGAGAAAAGGGGCAGGCTTCAAACTCCACTAGCATAGGGTAGTATAAGGATCAAAAGTTTGTGTTCAGAGTCTGTCCAGCTCAGTTCAAATCAAGGCTTCATGAATGCCTGTGTAACCTGGATGAGTTGCTCATCCTCTATATGTCTCATTCTTCTTACCTGCAAAAATGGAGGGAATAGGGACACCTGGGTGGCTCAGTGGTTGAGCATCTACCTTTAGCTCAGGGAGTGATCCCGGAGTCCTGGGATGGAGTCCTACATCGGGCTTCCTACAGGGAGCCTGCTTCTCCCTCTGCCTGTCCCCCTGTGTCTCTCATGAATAAATAAATCTTTTTAAAAATGGAGGGAATAACACCATCCAACTCACAGAAATGTTGTGAGATTTAAATAAATATGTACCTGTAAAGTGTGTTGCACTATTGCCTAGCCAATAATAGCCCACAATAATTATCAGATATTTCTATCACTTTCATTCTTATTTCCAGAGTTTGAGGAAGCCCTGCAGAGGTAGAAGGTGGATAGAATGAAAGGAACAACAGAAGAGGTATGAAGTTGGGAGATACCTCAAAATTCTGAGTGTTATGGCAACATCACAATATAAAAGCTCCACAGAGTAGCAGATAAAACCACTGGATCTCTTCCTTTCCAAGATCTTCCAGCTCTCTATTCAGAGAAGTTGTCCAGGGGAACACATCTCTGATTTTACAATTTAAAAACTCCCAGGTTTCATAAATAAAACCACAATATAAGACCACTACATATCTATGAGAAATAGCTAAAGTGGAAAAAAATAGACAACGCCAAGCACAGGGGAGGGTGTGGAGCAATGGAACTCCAGTACACAGATGGTGGTCACGTAAACTGCTAAAAACCACTTTGGAATACTGGTTGGCAGTATCTATGAGAGCTGAGCATATGCATTCTTTGTGATCCAGAAATTCCACTTCTAGGTATATACCCAATAGAAATGAATACATATGTTCACCAAAAGGCATGCACAGAAATGTTCATAGGGACAATATTTATAACAGTCCAAACAGGAAACAACCCAAATTCCATCACAGAAGCATGGGTAAATAAATTGTGGTATATTCACAAAATAGAAGGCTATATATCATAGAGAACAAACAAACCATTGTTACACAACATAGTTGAATCTTACAAACAATATTGAGAAAAGTTGCCATTATATAAAAGAGTGAGTACTTTATGATTCCAGTTACACAAAGTTTAAAAGCAGGCAAAACTAAATTATGGTGTTAGAAGTCGGAATAGTCATTGTCCTTCGAGTGAGCTGGTAATGGGAAAGGGAGCCAGGGTACTTCCAGAGTGATCTTGCGCTCTATATGTGGTTCTGGGGACAGATCACATGAGTGTGTTCACTTTAGTGACAATTTGCCAGTATGTGCACATATGTGTACACACACATACATACATGGATATTCAAACAATATATGCACGTTACACTTCAAAAATACACACATATGTGTATGCATGTGCATGTACGTTAAACTTCAGAAAATTTTTTTTTCTTTTTTTTTTTTTTTATGATAGTCACAGAGAAAGAGAGGCAGAGACAGAAGCAGGCAGAGGGAGAAGCAGGCTCCATGCACCGGGAGCCCGACGTGGGATTCGATCCCGGGTCTCCAGGACCGCGCCCTGGGCCAAAGGCAGGCGCCAAACCGCTGCGCCACCCAGGGATCCCAACTTCAGAAAAATTTTAAATGCAAATAGGTGTCTTGAACAGTTTAACTATTAAGAAACTATCAGGACCTTAAAAGTACTAAGCTCCCCAGGCACTCTCTCCTTTGTGCTACCAATTAACCCTGTATCCTGGCACCTTAACACGATGCATCGAAATTGCTTGCTTAGATGTTTGTGTTCCCTACTCAGCCATAATCTGCTTAAGGCCACAGCCAAATAAGACTGTATCTTATTTATCATTTTATCTCCAGTGTTCAAGGCAGAGCTTGGCACATGGTAGGGTTCTTAGAAATGTTTCTTGAATAAACACAAAATAAAACTAGTAAGAAATGAGATCCTCTTACTTTATATTTCATAGAAATACACAAAAAATTCACCATATAATAATTCACATATACTTTACTTACTTTATATTTCATAGAAATACATTTTGATGCCAAGGTGGCTGAAACATCAGTTTTTGTCAAGTGAGCCACCCAATAGTTTATGTGAACTGTCTTCTGAGTTCTCTGCCAGATTTCACCTAAATCATTGACTGTCTTTCCCTGGTTTTATGGTATCATTAAGTAGCTCTTCTGATCAGAGGAAGCAGACAGCATCACCTTCCTCATTAAAGTTTTCTAGTAGATTCCATGATTGAAAGATGAAAACAAAACCTGTACATAGTCTGGCTAACTCTGAAACATAGCAGAGAAATATTATAACCAAACACATGCATGGTTATGTATTTAAATGATGTACTGAACTTCGCAGAGACAAAGTAAGGATGGTGGAAGCTTTCTAGCTTTGTTACACCTTAAACAATTTTCTGAGAGTCACGGTTTATTGCTTTAAGAAGTATCAAGAAAAATGAAGTAATCATCTGAGACACAAGATGCTATATCATTCTGAGCGTGGGCATTTGTGCTTCCCGCCCTGAAGGGCAAGCTCTTATTATTTTTGAGTCAAACCTGTTTAATTCCCTTGATGTCTCTCTCTTTGTAAAAGTGTCCTTACAGACAACTGCAGAGAGCTAGGACACCTCGGCTTTTATCCCATGTTGCCCATAGCTCTTTGCATTTGAGACTTACGGTACAAAGTGGAATTAGAAAAGTCCATTTCTTGAGGCTCAGAAATTAGTTTCATATTTGCTGTCCTGACAGGAGCCAAAAAGGACAAATTATTGCAACGGTCCATAATGTTTTTCGGGGGGGGGGGGGGGGGGAGGGATGGGAGCAGGAGATTTATGTCATCCGTTCATCAGTGACCCAACAGGAAAAACATTAGTGAACAATTAAAGAAAGATGACCCTAAGGGGAATGGGGGGGGGGTGGATTCAGACACTTTGGTCCAAGCCCCGAAATCTAATGTGATTTTAAGCCGGCCTCAAAATTCAATTTGTGCAGAACCTCTAAGTCACCTACTCGGCAACGACACGCAGCATGATTGCATCTGAACAGCTTCCAGCACACAGAAGATGCCGTGTTCCAGGCGCCCGTGCCCCCGAGGGCCGCGGCCCAGATGACCACACAGGCGGACAGCCCGGGCGCAGCCTGCCCGCCCCCGCGCCCCCCGCGCCCCCCGCAGGAAGCACATGCTGCCGCTGACTCCCGCCAGCCCCTGGCTGTCAGGTGGGGCGTCTGCAGCGGCGGCTCCGAGGGCTGCCACCTGGTGCTGTCAGTCGGCCTCAGACCAACAAGAAGAGGGGAGGCATTCATCTATGTGCTTATTTTTCTGTGTTGAGGGTATTTCTTGGGACTCAGAGTGTTCACTTGGCAAGTTCACTGGTCTCTTTAGTTAGGAGGGGAAAAAAGGGATTTTGCTTGCTTTCCTTTAACTCAGAATTCCCCTCTTTGGGCAAGCTGTTTAGTAATACCTGGTTCGCCCTCATTAAATCTGTGCAGCTTCGCGGTGCAGCAAACTCGCTTGAAAATATGTTTGGAAAGTATATGTCCTAATCATCAGAATCTGAGCCAGAGTCAGTAAGCCCCGTTATTTTTTAGTGTGTAGCTATAAATGACCACGATAGGCAAATACAAAGTTAGAGCTTCAGTGCCATTAAAAAGAATAGACAAAAACAAAACAGCAATAAATGTCTCAGGAGAAACATGGAGCATTCCTTAGAAAAGACCACTTTTTTGGCTCCTGTCTCAATAGTTTACAGCATGCAAAGGAATAAAAGATTCTCGGCGAATGTCAACAGTTAGATAATATTTCGACCTCAAAAAAGGCTGTTTGTTTTGATCCAAAATCAACTTACATGTAATTTTAACTCCTTACTTGCATTTTGCCTCTACAAATGCAGTACAGCTTACCATAAAACCAGTAAGATATAATGAAACCTGTTAATGAGGAAGCATGATTTGCTTTTACCAGATGGCTTTAAATAGTAGGATAATTTTGAACAGAAAGTAGCACTTGGGTAAGAAGAAAGCCTAATGACACAGATCATCTTTTATTTGATTTATGTTTCTGATGCATGACAAAGTTGTAATGATGATAAAATGTGTAAAGATGCTAGGTTAAGGACAGTGTTGGTGATAATAAGAAAATCATAATAGGGAAATAATCAAGCACTGGGTTTGCTCAATAAACCTAGGTGGAATTATCTAAGTACCTATAGGTTTACTTTTTAAAGCAGGCACCCATATCACCACTAGAAAATTACCTGTATCGCTCTAGCTCTGAACCATATCTTTTCCAGCAATTCTTTTCATCATGTGATTTTCTTTTCTTTCTTTCTTTCTTTCTTTCTTTCTTTCTTTCTTTCTTTCTTTCTTTCTTTCTTTCTTTCTTTTTTCTTTCTTTCTTTCTTTTTTCTTTCTTTCTTTCTTTCTTTCTTTCTTTCTTTCTTTTTTGATAACAGGGGATGTTTGAGGAACACAACCATCACATTATGGCAGAACAGACTGTTCTGAACTTCAAAAACATATTACTATGGAAATTGGTGTTCAGAAAGTCATGTGGAAATTGCCATGAGTTTATTTCTGTCTTAATGGCATTTTTAATACTGGAAAGAATGACAGTGGAGGCAGGATCAGAGAATGCTACATGGGCATATTTATGCACGTTTTCTAGTAAACATAAGCACTCCATCACCTTTATTTACATGGCCATATTTTCATTCTACCTGTGTATTTTTAGGAAGTTCAATAAAATATTTGCTCAGAAAGTATTCCGGACATGTGAAGGTCTGAGGTGCCAAGTCACACAAAGAACTGGATGCAAGGGAGGAACAGGAAGTTGAATGGGTGAAAAGTGGTTGGGCAGAGAAGCACAAAAGGGATTCAAAACATGCAGAATGAACCCTACTTTAAGAATCAGAGGAATCAGACCATAACATTAAAGCAGAAACTGTTTTCGTAACTTTTTTCCACAAATGGTGTGTCTTGATTATCTTAAAACTCTGGTAAGCTGCCTGGGCTCACCGACACTTGGGGGAAGCCCCGACAGGGAATGAAAGGGATTTGAGCCTGTTGGGAAGTTTTGGAACCGTCTAAACATCTTCTCTGTGCACTTGCTGATTTCCATCTGTCGCTTACCACCGGCCCCCATGCGACGACAGCCACACTGTCCTGTGAGTTCGTCCAGGTGTGTTCAGACCATCCACTTAGCCTCCCTCCCACGGGGGTGCTGGTGGAGAGAAAGGGCCGGGGAGCGTCCGGGGAAGATCTACGCTGTGTCCCTAAGGAGGGGGCTCTAACGCAGCTCGGTGCGGGTGGGCCTCAGGCGCACTGAGGGAGCTCCAGGGGAGCCAGCAGCCTGTTTGATTTTGCTGAGCTCTGAGAGCATCTGGCTGGCTCACCGATAAGGGGAAGCTCCAGTCAGCCCCTTGATAGTCTCTCCTCAGGTTTTACAATGAGCTAAGAGAACTGCCCTTGAGTACGCAGGAGGGATTGCTGCATTTTAGCAAAGGCTCTGACTGCAAAGAGTTCCCAAGTGTTTAGGCATATTCTATACTCATGTTCGCAGAAACAATATTCCCCATTACTTGCCTCCCATTCTGCTGGCTCTGAAGTGGAAACACCCATCCCCCTGCGTGCACTGTGAGAAATTCCTAGGTTTTGTTTCATGAATTTTTCATGGAAAGCAAAACAGTATTTTCTTTTTAACAGAAGAGCTTTTGAAATGTCTTGAACTTGCTTTGAGTATTTAATCGGATCAGTTTTCTGCAATGTTGCTTCCCACCCTCCTGTTCTCTCATCCAAACCCCAAACTCTTCAGCCACTAGCTTGCTCAGTGCCCTGGTTTGATAACCCTGCAATTGAAGGGTGGGAGTGGCAGGAAAGGCCTCATACCTTTGTTTTTCTGGTTCTCCCCAACACCCTGGTGGCCTACTTGGGTGTCCCACAAGCTCTCTGTGGAAAATAGTGTGTCCCATTTAGCAACAACTCCACCTAGCATGAGTTCCTGAGCTATACTTAAAAACAAGGGTAAGAGAGAGTTGGAATCATTATGCCATGCGAGGAGAACCATTTTCTCTCCATGGTGGTGGGCCACAAAGTAATTTCTGCTTCTACTTTGGCAACCCCTGGGGTAGAGGGAGTGAAATCATGTTATTTTCCAGTGTGACAAAAATGCAATTGGTGTTCAAGGGCATATTTTCAGGGGAAATTTTCAACAAAGTGGAAAGGGTTTTTTATTATTATTATTATTATTATTATTATTATTATTATCAGGTTAAAAAAAACAAAAGAAAATTTTTCTGTTTCCTAGGGCTTCTCATAATGTTGGGTTATTTTTTATGTGAAGAAAGAGAAATATGTTCTATATAGATCAGAGTATCTATATCCTCTTAGCTACACAAAATGACCACACTTGTTCCTACTTTTTCTTCAAAATAGCTGTTGTCTTTTGTATTTTGTAATATTTATAGAAAAATATGGATTAACTTCATAGACCAGCTTTTTAAGAATCTCAACTATTTAGAATGTTTCCCCTATGCATTAAAAACATGTTAAGGGAGGAGGAGGCATGAATCTGTCAACATTTGCATCTAGAGTACGGTGAACTGAGTATACTCTCTTTTTCAATGATCGGTCTGAAAAACATCCAAGCAATTTTTTTCTAAGTATGGAGTCACTAAAATTTAACATTCACACCCACCCATAAAAGTACTGTGATGCAAAAACTACCCCCGACGTCTGAATTCTCTTACAACATTTCAAAACCTCTTTCTGCCCCCATTTTAATATTATTTACTGCCTTTCCTTTGGGTCCCATGATACTCAATACCTGTCCATCAGTCAGTTATATTTGTTGTAGTATTTTTATTGGATAGATCATGACATTAATTTGTTACATGTTTATATTCAATTTAAAAGTACAAAGCCTTTAAGTTCTGCAATGATGTTGCACTCATTAAGGAACTTCTAAGGCCAAGGACACACCTAGAATTTACAGATGACTAATAAATGTTGAAGGAAAGAATGAATGGATAACAGAAAGACTGACACAAAGACACACATTATATGTATGTATATAATGCTTTAAATATATATATATATATATATATATATATATATATATATATATATATGTTTAAAAAGACACCAGAAGAATAGGTGAAAGGACTTTTTGTACACAATTTTGAAAAGAGAAAAATAATTTCTTGGCCTTATCTGTGTATTTTCTAAATAAACTCCCTTTTTGAAGAGCAAACAATACACATGCTTTTACTAAAATGGGGACGTGAAGTACGAGGTGGTGATAATGGAGGAGAGACAGCTAAGTCTGGGCAAGGCTACAGTCCATGCTAAGAGTAAGAAGGGGGCTCCTCTCCAGAGTCTTCCTTCAGCACTTTAGATCTTCTACCCTGGGCCACAGTTTTCCCTTATTTTATCACCCTGCTGCTAATGGAAAACCTTGGGTTTTTTGTTAAGGGCTAAAAACTCAAGTGCACCAAATTTGCCTAGTTTGGATTCTACTGGTTGAAAAGAAAGCTTTACCTTCTTGTCTCCTTTCCATGTACTCAGAGGATTGGGCAGAGATGAAATGAACAATGGGTTGAACTCATACACATTACAGTGAAAGCTTAGTAGCATAAAAGACTTCTCTGTCATCAAATTTATGGACACATGAGAGCAGATTTCTTTTAAACAAAACTAAAGTAAAAATGAAAATATATGTACATATGTATATATTGTATATCACTATATATATAGGTATTTCCCGAGGGAAAAGTCAAGTTTGTAATTAAGAATATTCAAAATTTAAAAAAAAAGAATATTCAAAATTAGGCATTTGAATCTAAAAGAGTTCTATGAATTACAAAAAGCACTCTGCTATCCCAAAGAGAGGCTTTATAAATAGAAGATTTTGTATATAAGCCTATTTATCTGCAGTCTTGTAAAGAGTTGAGCACTGTCTAGAGAATGTGATCTAAGTAGGCAAACAATTCAGATAATGTAAATTGCAGTTTGAGGTCTAAGAAATAGAGAAAACATGTTTAGTCTAAAAAAATATAGAGACCTAAAATGGCATGCAAAGGCTGAGAAAAGTTTTTCTGGGATGGGATAAGATGAGAACACTAAAATATAAATGAAAATCAAAGAGATTTTGCAGTTTAAAATGGTATGTCAAGGAAGCTCCTCCTAACAATTTGTCCCAAGCTCCCATTCAACTCCCACAGAGACATACAAAATAAAAACGAAGGCCAATTATCTATTACTAGAGTTAGGGATGTATTTTCATAAATGAAGCTAATTCTACAAAAAAAAAAAAAAAAGGAGACTGCTTAGTAAAAAAAAAAAAAAAAAAAAAGGAGACTGCTAGTAAAGCTATGCTTTACTTCTTGAACTAGAGCAGCCTTTTTTACTTAGAAGGGAAGAAGACCTTTCTATTGACATCTAGGTCAGTGACCCAGAGCCCTTTACCAATAAGAAATAGGGGGCATCACTCTTCTGTGGGTCAGAACATGTTTTCTGAGACCAGCAGAGTACTACATTCCCAGACACACTTTTCATATCCATTTTGTGGCTCTATATCCCAGAAAATAAAGGAGTAATAAGTTGGAAAAATACTGATGATTGCACATTGCTTTCTAGGGGGAAAAGGTGGGGAGAAGCTGATTGCAGTATGGTTTCATTGGCTGAGTAACTGGAATAACAGTCTACAGTAGAGGAACCTGGCAGTTTTTACTTACTTTGCTGCTCTTCAAGGCCTTATGTTGATTGAGACAAAATTAATGAAAGAAGATCCACATAGAGACATGCTAACTTATCAGTGTGGAAAGATAAGGACAAAGGGAAAATATCCTATTAAAAATCTAGATACAGGGGATCTCTGGGTGGCTCTGCAGTTTAGCACCTGCCTTTGGCCCAGGGTGTGATCCTGGAGTCCCGGGATCTAGTTCCGCGTCGGGCCCCCTGCGTCGAGCCTGCTTCCCCCTCTGCCTGTGTCTATGCACCCCCTCCCCCTCTCTCTCTCTGTGTCTATCATGAATAAATAAATAAAATCTTTTTTTAAAAATCTAGATAGAAATGCAAGCTGACTACAAGAGGTCTGAAATCAGGTTGGTTTTCTTTGAAATAGGAAAAGTCAGAAGACAATACAAACAGAGCTGCACACGGTTTTACAGGAAGAAACTCAGGTAAAAGTCTGATACCCCAGTGAGGATGTTTTCAGTGTGAGAAAGCAACAGAATGATGCTATTTCTTGGTATGTCAGGCCTAAAAACAAACAAAAAGTCAAATGTTCTTCTGGAAAAAATTATACGACACAGTGGTCAAGATTTATTTCAAAAATAAAAGCCTACCAGTTGGAAAGCATTCTATAAAAGCATGGGGGGTAGAACACCCTGAACTCCATTCAATATAGTTGTCTAAGTAATAATATAAATAAATCAAAGACCGGAATGCAAATTTCCCAGGAAAATTTGAAATATCAAACATATAAGCAACTAAAATAATAATAGCCTCTACTGATTGCTCGTATTTGCCAGACACCCTTTTACTGTGCAAATTCACTGAATCTCAACAAGAAAATTTATCAAGTGGTTGCCATTATTATCCCTATTTTCCAGATGAGAAAATGGAGGCAGAGAGAATTTCAGTAAATTGCCCTGGGTTACATAACTAAAAACTGATATAATAGCCTGAATTTACAAATCTGAGATGTTTTTAACTCAGAAATTGAGAGAAAGTGGGTAGTAAAATCCTTTAGGGGAATTACACATAGTTCAGATAAATGTGGTTAAAATCTCCCTCTCCTTCGTCCCCCCGCAAATCATTATTTTCCCATCTCTCATCATTTCCCTAAATACTCACACCTTTCATCCATTACTCAAGCCAAAAAACTAGGAGTTATTTTTCATTATTTCCCTTCCTACATAATCTGTGTTTAATCCAACAGAAATGTCCCTTCTTTATCCAATTTACTCTTTTCTTTGTTACACCCTTAGTGCAAGTAACTACCATTCTTCCCACCTCTGACTGCCTCTGTAACTTCCTAAATGATCTCCCTACCTTTTGTCTTAGCCCCCTTTAATCATCTCTTCAGCCAGCAATAAAACACAGCACCATCTTTCACATTCTCCAAAGGCTTCCCACTGCTTTTGTAATAGAACGCTGACCCCTTCCTGTGTCCTGCATGTTCTGGCCCCACATTGCTGCTTCAACCATATCCTGGATTTAGCATGCCTCTCAGAGACTTTGACAGCTTTAGTTTTCAATAAATATATTTCATGGAATATTGGAATAATGCAGTGAAGTCATTTGAATCAATATGTATACCTCTTGTCCTTCACTCACTATACTCCAGCCACATTGCTGGATAGTTCCAAATAAATGTTGGATCTAATTGGATAGAAAATTATAGGGTCACTAAAATATTACTAAAGCAAGGGCAAAATTTATCAACTGTCACCAAAATTCTATGTAAAGATAAGGCCATAGCTGTAAATGCCTTTATTAAAAAATAAGGACTAAAAATAAATTTTTTAAAACTTGCATACAAACTATTTGAAAAATATGCTCCTTTAAAAGAAGAAATTCTCTCTGTCTGTCTGTCTCTCTCTCTCTCTTTCTCTCTCTCGAATAAATAAATAAATAAAATCTTTGGGGAAAAAAAAAACAGAGGGCAGCCTGGGTGGCTCAGTGGTTTAGTGCCACCTTCAGCCCAGGGCCTGATCCTGGAGATGTGGGATCAAGTCCCACAACAGCTTCCCAGCATGGAGTCTGCTTCTCCCTCTGCCTGTGTCTCTGGCTCTCTCTCTCTCTCTGTCTCTCATGAATAAATAAATAAAATCTTTTAAAAAATATAAATAAAAGAAGAAATTCTTAGATTTATAAATCATATTGTTCTCTGTTTCTGATCATTTAAAAATAGGAAAAAAACTATAAAAGCTTAGTCAAGGAAAACTTCAATCAAATAATATGAGAAAGGACATATAGGAATATATAGGGATGATTTTTTAAATTTTAAAATTATAGAAAATAATTATCCTAATAAAAATTTGGATCTTAATTTTCAGTGCTGGTTCCACAGCATCTAGAACAGTGCCTGAGACAGAGAGATTTTCAAGAAATATGATGAATACATAAACTTTACCACAAAATATTACTTGTCTTGAGAAATTTAGAGACTAAAAAGAGCAAAAACTCTAGTGAAGGGAATACTTTATGTTATCAAAGGATTATCTCAAATTCCCAAGCCCTCTCTCGTTCAGTAGATATTTACTGAGCAATACTATATGCCAGAAGCTATACTAAACACTGAAAATAGGCAACTATGACCACCCAAAATAATTGCCTTCATAAAGTTTTATTCTTTTCCTATTATCAACGGAAAAAAATGCACACACATACACACATAAACACACAAACAAACAGGTGCTGATATGTGCTGCGAATGAAACTACAACAGAGAGGAAAGGGGCAGGGAGCCATGGATAGTCATTCCTCAAAGAAGTCAGAGAAGGTCCCTGTGGTGTTATCTAAGCAGCACCCCTGAAGAAAATGAAGAGCAACCAATACACACAATGAGCAAAAATAGTTCCAGAGAAGACAAAAAATGAAAGGGCCCTGTAGTAAAAGGTGTGCCCATGTCTGGAGCTGAATGAGTCAGACAAAAGTGATAAGACCCAGGCAGGTCATGTGGGTCTCCAAGGCATTGCACTCTGAATAAGAAAGAAGGAAGCCGCTGTGTGGTCCTGATCTGACATGATCTAACCTACACTTGAAATCCATACTGTGATCATAGTGTGGAGAATAGACTCTGGGGTACAAGGAGAAAGCTGGAAGAACAGCTAGGTCATTGCTATAATTCCATCAAGACATGATGGTGGCTGAAACCAGGGTAGTCACAAATGCAAGTAGTAAACCTTGAGCATATTAGTGCCAGATTCTGGATTCATCCTAAATATGGAGCTGACAGGATTTGCTGATGAATGAGGAGAACTTAAACTCTAAGACAGTAAAACATCTTAATAAGCTGTAAAAACAAATAAACAAACACACAAAAACCAAAGCAAACAGTAGAGCACTGGTTCAGTGCAAGGATCAGTAACTAGACCTATGTAAATAGATAACCCATTAACAGATGCTAGAATATATTTTTAAAATTAAGTATACGATAAGCTTGACTTTACAAATCAAATATGTGGAGAAGAAGGAATTAATAAATGGTGCCAAGTTAACTCATAATATATTTTCAAATCATATTCTTAGCTATTACAAAGCCAAAGAATAGTGGATGGAGTGATAAATTTTATGTGATCAATTCTTTAAAGGCAACTATTAATATCTAGAAGAAAATTTGGGGGGCACCTGGGTGGTTCAGTGGTTTGGTTCAGGTCATGATCCCAGGGTCTTGGGATTGAGTCCCTCATCAGGCTCCCCATGGGGAACCTGTGTGTCTCTCATGAATAAATAAATAAAATCTTTTAAAAAGGAGAAAATCTTGATGAATTTTTATCTGAACTGAGTACCTACAGAACTTCTGAATTTAAGAGCAATAAAAGAAATCACAAAGGAGGATATACTACAGCATAAACTAGATAAAAACATAAAAATTCTATAGATCAAAAGTACATAAACAAAATTAAAACCAAACTAGAAAATTTTGCCAAAAATGGCAATAACTTTTTTATCATATACAAATTTATTTTTTTTATAAAAACCAAAACCAAACCCTAACCACCATGACCAGAAATAGGTTTAAAGACCAAGAATAGAAAAGGAACTTCACTGGAATCATGCTAACAATGTTTCTTCCAGAAAACAAATACCGGTGCTGGTCATGATCAGTATTTTCTTAAAATCTTCTGCACTGAAAATGCCACTCAATGTTTCCAGATAGAAGGAATATTGGAAATGTAAAACTGAGATGGTAACTGATAGTATCACAGAACATTCAAGCAGTCAGGTGAGCTATAGGTTAGACATATGGGAAGAATTGCTTTTGGAAAGAAATGCCCAAATGTAATACTTACAAGTGAGACTATCAATTAGAAATTAGAGTTCTAAGAATCACTGAATGCTGATTGCTGAATATAAGATACCTAATATACTGCTGTGGACAAAAGGAGCAATAAAATATCAGATATCAAATGTGAAATGGCATTCAAAACGATAGTGGACAGTCCCTGGAATATTATATGCAATACTGATGGTCAGTGACCCTCTAGAGAGAAAGGAAAATAAAACATCTCAGGGATTGAGAGGCTATGAAAATAAAGTTTAGAAAGCAGGATTCTTCCTCACAGGTGCAAAATTAAAATAATAATAATAATAAATGTACTATATGTTTACTGTAAGCCAGGCAATATGGTAAATCTTTGCAATGTTATCCCATTTAGTCCTCCCAACCAGCCTAGGAAGGAGGTATTCCCATCCTCACCCCACAAGTGAGGAGATGGGTCTAAGGGCCTGAGATCACATAACTGGTAGAGCAGAGAAGGGACTCCAAGAATGGCCTGACTCCGAAGCACGTACTGTTAGTATCTTTAAGTTGCAAAAAAACCAACACGGACTTGTCTTCCACACAGTAGACCTAGAAGACACTCTGCAAAATTTCAAAAAGGAAAACCCAAGGTTAAGGAATCTGATTCATGGAGGCACTAGTGGAATTCCCTTCCCCAGGAGGTTAGAAGTACAACAGACGCAGAAAGGGATTCATTCATCCATTTCCTCATCTCTTCAACAAATATTTACCGAGACCTACTATGCACCAAGCACTGTGTTAAGCACTGAAACTTAAATTCACAATCAATTTCTAAGGTCAGAAAGGAATGCTTAGAGTGGACATTCTTGGCTCTTTTATATTGAATTTACAAAGAACAAGCATGGTTAAAGAGGGAAGCCTTTCCTTCACTGGCGTAGTGAGCATGATAAACCACAAATCTGACCCATGTCCTTCTGCCTAAATTTAAACCAAGTACATTTTGAGAGGTGGAACATTTGGACTATGGGTCTGGTTTTCTGAACACTTGAAGAAAATAGCAGTAGTTCATAATTTTGGAATGGTAAGATGTTGCCTACTTTTTAAATATGAGATCTGCTGAGAATTTTTTGTACATTTATTCCTATATTCCCGCTGGCTAACAAAATAACTTTAGAGCTGGTCTGTTTTCTATGATGATTTATCTCATATTGGCAATGCTTCCTAATCTGTATCTCCAAGTTTCTCCACCATCTCTCTCATGATTTCAACTTTGGGATTATTGTAATATGCCCTTTATAGACCCTGGGAAGAGAGCCTGGGTTTTCCTTAAGAATATGTAAAAGAGAAGGTTTACATGGGGTGAAGAGGTTCTTAAAAACATTATATTCTATATTAGCAAATAAAAACACCAGAATATTTTCCATAATTAAATATTCTCTTAGAAATTATAAAGAAGTTCATTCCATCAATAGAATTTGAGCCTAGATGACAGTTTCCCAATCTGGAAATTTCACGTTTGTATATAACCAGTTTACTTGGAAAATAGTGGCTGTATGTTTATCAGCCACCAAAAGCCTACATGTGGGACAACAGATTCCCCAAGAGATGCTCTAGCTCAGTCATCATGAAGGTGAGGCTGGAGCCCAGGAGGGAGAAAATAGATTGCATTGCACATGAGCATGACCTAGTGGCTGATTCATTGAGTGGCATTTATGGCAGTAATAGAAAGGCTATTTGTCTGTTTTCCAAGTGTCAGGGTAAGTGATGTGTATGCAGCTGTTGTTCGTGGAGAG
Organism: Vulpes vulpes; assembly: GCF_048418805.1. Taxonomy (NCBI): domain Eukaryota; kingdom Metazoa; phylum Chordata; class Mammalia; order Carnivora; family Canidae; genus Vulpes; species Vulpes vulpes. Next base: position 80,918,769 of record NC_132789.1, read on the forward strand.
GTGAAAAGCTGGGATGCATTATAGCATCCAATAAAGAAGGTGTAGGTAAGAGAAAGACATTCATGACCTCTTAATATTAAGCAGTTGGGACTCCCCACTGCCTCCAGGAATCTGGCCCATTAGAAGCACTTCCTTGCATAAATAAATAGAATGTTCTTACTGATTTGACACAAGGAACCAAAAATGATAAACTTTGTCTCATAGCGGCTCCCAAATCATTGTGGGGAATTTATTTACACTACCAGATACTTAACACAGCTTACCATGGTGAGTATGATTTGCCATCCCGAGTTCATGAGGGGATGACTGGCCAGTGTGCTATTATATTGTTAAAAAATATAATGTAAGTGGGAGGCATCAACCCTAGAAAGAATGTAAAAGTGCTACATTATGCCTTGTGGCCAAATAAGTATTATATGTACATATATGCCTAAGTACTTCTGTAGTCCTTTGATAACATGACTTTGGATGCCTGTCAACATTTTTATTAAGGTTGACTACATAGAAAGTTATCTGAAGCACTTTTTATACTCTTTCAATGATACCACATTTAATTTTAAATGAGTATTGATACAACAGTTAATATTTTATTCTCAAAAAAAAAAAAAATATTTTATTCTCATCAGATTTTATAGAACCAGATATTTCCTACCCAGGATCACAAACTTACTACAATATTCATATGATTGGTCTCGGTACTTTTCAGAAAGAAAATAAGGCCAGAGTCCTGCTTTAAAAAATCAACAACAACAACAACAAAAAAGTCCCAAACTCTTCATTTGAAAAATATGTGGCATAAATCTGCATATTATTTTCATGAGACTCATCTATATAAATTTAAATAGTTGTTGAGCCATATTGCCAATGTACTCAAATTCATCGTTAAGTAGTAAACCCCATGAGTGCTAAAAGATTTTTGAAATTATTACATCTCTGATAAGAAGTGAAAGAAATAGCTTTGAAAGTATGGGATAAAGTATGACTTAACAGAATGAGGTTTGTAGGAGTACAGAGACTGGATTCTATTTTCCACTTAGTCACAAATATGCTGCATGATCCAGGCCATCAGTTTCCTGTTCACCAAACATTGTGGGAGGGAGAGACCATAATGTTCTGTATTCAAGTGATTTATGTTGCATGGGCAGAAAAATCTAGCTCAAATTATCTGAAAGGATAAGGGATTTTCTGATTTAGGGAGTGTGGGAGTCCAGAGGTAGGGAGGGTTTTAGGGCTGTACTCAGGCTCCATCTCAGTAATATTACGAAGGACTGATTCTCCTCATGTCTCCACCCTTGGTGTTGGCTGCATCCTCGGCCTGTCCACCCTCATGGTCACCAAATGGCTGCCAACACCTGAGGATACACATTCAGAGACAACATGTCCGCCTCACATTTGAAGCAAACTGCTTTGCATTTTTCTTCTGATTAGACTAACGGGGACCACTACCCCAAAAGTGCCTTAGCTGTGTAGGAGAAGTGTGCCTGCCCCCTAAAAATCTGACATTTGTTAGAGGGGAGTAGGAAAGAATGGATGCTATGTAGACAACCAACAAACATCCAATATAAGGTTTTTTTACTGATAACGATTCTTCTATTCTACTATTCTACTATTCTAATTTCTACTGTTCTAATTTCCTTGGCCTACACTAAGTTTATGCATTTATTTAATATTTATTAAGAATCTAAATCATGGCTCATGGCCCACACCCAAGGAGATCATAGTCTGGTTAGAGAGAGAAAGAGAGAGAGATAAGATAATTATTTCAACAGCCAAAGGAGAGATTTATGAAAATAAATACATCAGAAACAAATGGGTGTGGGAAAGCTATAAAAAAGAGGGAGAGGCATAAGACACCAATCTGATGGGCCTTAAGGAAGAAAGTGGCCAGAGAACAGACTGAATGGGAAAAAAGGCAGGGTGGGGGCAAAAGGACCACAGAAGATTGTTAGGCCAGATTGTGAAAAGCCACATGCACACGTCTGGAAAGTTTGGATTTGATCTATGGAAATCAGGTAGAAATATTTTGTTTGGGAAGTGGAACATGATTGTAGTTTTCCAAAGCCTAAAAGCATAATGTAGGCCAGAAGGAATTATTTTTATAAAAGTCTCATTTGGTACATTGTTGGTGCAAAAGTCTCATTCACAAACAATTGTGAAAAAAAAAACAAAAAACAAAAAACAAAACAATTGTGTACTCTGCACTCCTACTCCAAACCTCATAAATTAATATAGGTTGTCAACTTATTTTGTTGATTGTTTGCTTGGTTGTGTGGAAGCTTTTTAGTTGGATACTATAGCCTCATTTGTCTATTTTTGCTTTTGTTGCCTGTGCTTTTAGTGTCATATCCAAGAAATCACTGTCAAGACTTATGTCAAAGAAATATTTCCTTATGTTTTCTCCTAGAAGTTTTAAGGATTCGGGTCTTTTTATTGATTTTAGTTGATTTTTATGTATGGTGTAAAATAAAGGTCTAATTTCATTATTTTGCATGTGGCTAGCAAAGTGTCCCGATACCATTTCCTTTAGGTTAACCTTCCTCCATTGGGCATTCTTGTAATTCTTGTGTGGGTTTATTTCTGGGCTCTCTATTCTGTTTCATTGATTTGTGTATCTGTTTTTTTTTAAGACTTTATTTATTTATTCATGATAGACATAGAGAGAGAGAGAGATCGAGAGAGAGAGAGAGGGACAGGCAGAGGGAGAAGCAGGCTCCAGACAGGGAGCCCGACACAGGACTTGATCCTGGGACTCCAGGATCATACCCTGGGCCAAAGGCAGGCACTGAACCACTGAGCTACTCAGCGATCTCCATGTATCTGTTTTTATATCAGTACCATACTATTTTGATTATTGAAGCTTTGTAATATATTTTGAAATCAGGAAATATGTTGCCTGCAGCTTTGTCCTTCTTGTTCAAAATTGCTTTAGCTATCTGTAATCTTTTGTGGTTCCTCATGAATTTTAGGATTGTTTTTTTCTATTTCTATAAAATATGCCTTTGGGATTTTTATAAAGATTGCATTGAATCTGCAGATCACTTTGCAGAAAAACATCTGCAATGTATTTGATAAAGGGTTAACATCCAAAATATATAAGGGACCCCTTCAAATCAGTAGCAAAAAAAAACAATCTGATGAAAAGGGCCAAGAACTAAATAGACATTCCCAAAGAAGACATACAAATGGACAACAGATAAATGAAAAGGTACTCACCATCACTAATGATTAGGAAAATATAAAGCAAAACCACAGTGTGGTATCACCTCACATCTGTTAAGGTGGCTATTATTTAAAAAAAAAAAAAGAAAAGAAAGAAAGTAAGTGTTGGCAAGGACATGGAGAAATGGAAAGAGAATCCTATTTTTTTAAGATTTTATTTATGTATTCCTGAGGGACACAGAGAGAGAGAGGCAGACACAGGCAGAGGGAGAAGCAGGCTCCATGCAGGGAACCCGATGTGGGACTCGATCTGGGACTCGATCTCAGGATTCCTGGATCACGCCCTGGGTGGAAGGCAGGTGCTAAACCACTGGGCCATCCAGGTGTCCCCTAATACACTATTGATAGGACTATGAAATAGGGTAGCCATTATAGAAAACAATATGGCAGTTTCTCAAAAGACTAAAAATAGAACTACTATATAATCTAGTAACTGGGCATATATCCAAAGGAATTAAAATCAGTGTCTCAAAGAAATATCTGCACCTCCATGTTCATTGTAGCATTATTCACAACAGCCAAGATATAGAAACAACCTAAAAATATCTTGATGGTTGAATGCATAAAGAAAACGTGATATACATATAAATCCAATGGAATATTATTCAGCCTTAAAAAAAAGAAAATCCAGCTATTTGCAACAACAGAGATGAACCTAGAGGACATTATGCTAAGTGAAATGAGCCAAACATAGAAGGACAAATATTACAAGATACCACTTATATGAGGAATCTAAAAAACACAAGCTGATAAAAGCAGAGTGGTTACCAGGGGCTGGGGCTAAAGGGAAACAGACTAAAATATTAGTCAAAGGGTACAAAGTTTCAATAAGTCAGGTGAGTAAGTCCCAGAGAACTACTATACAGCATAGTACCTATAATTAACAATACTGTATTGTATACTTAAAGATTTGCTGAAAACAAAAAAAAAAAAAAGATTTGCTGAGAGCAAATCTCATGTTAAATGTTCTTATCACAAACAAATGATAATAATAAATAAAGAGGTCAGGAGAAAACCTTCAGAGGTGATGGATATGTTTATGGAGTAGATTATGATGATGGTTGCATAGATATACACTTATCTCCAAATATCATCAAATTGTATACATTACATATATACAGCTTTTTGGATATCAATCATTCCCCAATAAAGTGGTTTTATATCCAAATTACAATGGCCCTGAAACCCAAGTCCCTGTAAAATCCTAGTGCTTTCTATCCTCTACATATATACACCCTTCAAAGCCTCCCCAGTTTTTTTCTGGGGTTTCCACATTGAAAACCAGACTGTCTGCCCCAGTCATTAAGTAGAATCAGTGATGTTCTCCTCCTCTGCTCTGGCTTCTGCTTGTCTGTGTCCTTCTATAAGTAGCCCAAGAAGCTATTTATAGAAACCTCATTTACAACAGGGTTAATCCACTTATTGAGAAAAGAAGCCACTGGTCTGCAAAGCTCTAGAGTGGTGCTGGATTCCAGAGAGAAGGACTCTCACAACTAACTTAGAGCCTGGTTTCCTGAGCTCTGAAACAACTGTCTATGCCCAACAATGCACCAAATGAGACTTTTTAAAAAATAATTCCTTCTCACCTAACCATGGATGTTCATTTATTTTAAGAGACATGGTAGGATCTAAATACTATGATATTTCATATCACCTACCTCCTCAAGGTCCTTATACATATAAAATCTGCCCTCCTGCCACCAGCAACAAAGCCTTCAACCTTATCAAGATGCAGATGGAGACGTGGGGAGGGGGAGGTTGGCTTTTGCACTACCAGCAAATGGGACCAAGTCTCTGGTGCTTCCATAGACTAATTTAGTACTTATCTAAAAAAAATTTTTTTTCATTAGTGTCCTATGAGACTCTCTGAATAACTGGAAATCTCTGGGCCCCTGTATTTTCTCCTGTAAATTTCAGAACACCTGGAGTAGATATAGTTTTGGAAGAAGAAAAGACCAATATCAAAACAAATCCCCCAAAGCAGCTGTGCATCCTGGAATCCCCAAGGATCTGGTATATTCCAGACAAACATTCCTTGAGTGTCTTGGAGCTGGACAATTTGACTACAAAGAGAACCCAGTGGTCCAGCTTCTAATGCTCAGACCCTAGGGTAGTCCCAATGATTACCTCAGGGCCAAAATGTCCTTTCTGTGTTGCTGGGCATCATTTTCATGCCTCAGCTTGATATAGAACAAAAGTCATTGAGTTATGGCTCCATTTCAAGAAAGAGGCCTTGTTAACTAACTGCCTAACTGCCAGGTAGAAATGCACAAATCTATTTCGGAAGGGGAAGTGGTATGCAACCTTGGAATAGAGAGCAACTTTGATGGTCACATAGCTGAGGGCCAGCTGACATTTTCACTTCGTCTTCTGGAAAACTATTCAGCCATGTACATCAACTGGAGTTGGAAAGCAAAACAAGTAGTAAAGAGAAAGGGAAGAATTTTAAAGGAGAATGAAACAACCACAACAGGACAAATAATCCTGAATCACAAATTAGAACGCTCCCATTGGCAGAGACACAAAGGTAATATTTTCACTAGAATGAATAGTCCTAGAAAAATTTGTTCTCCAATATCAGACACAACCAGGCCTTTCCTTCCATAGGAGACATGAATGTCTCCTTTTTCCACTTCATCTTTTTCAGTAATCCAAACAAAATTTTAGCAGCAGAAAAAATAATGAATTTAGTCCATTTAGGTCCAGTATTTCCTCGTTAATGTATTAACGTCCTGGCAGTAGTCAAACGGGGCACTCTGACTCCAGAATATTTCCTTTTCTTTTATCACCTTTGGAATTCCAATGGTGCTGAATAACTAATTATAGTCTACTTAATTCTGTACCAGTGCAAGAAGCAGACACCATAAGAGCACATTAATTTCACCCTTCTAAACCTTTGGGAGGCCTTGTATGGTGCAGAGGCAGACTGCTGCTTGAAAAGTTCTTTTTTTTCCATGTGTGTCAGAACACTTTAATTTCAACCACTCTGTTAAGAGGCTGTTGTTTTAGTCCAAAGTGTACACAAAGGAGAGGATCACCACGTATGAACTAATATTTGCGTAACTGTCTTCATTTCCCTAGTGCCCCACAATTCAAGGGCTCTGTACTTTCTTTTTTTTTTTTTTTTAAAGATTTATTTATTTATTCATTCAGAGAGAGCGAAGAGAGAGGCAGAGACACAGGCAGAGAGAGAAGCAGGCTCCATGCAGGAAGCCTGATGTGGGACTCGATCCTGGGTCTCCAGGATCACGCCCCGGGCTGCAGGTGGTGCTAAACCACTGCGCCACCGGGGCTGCCCTGTATTCTTTTCTTTTGCAGTCATGATGGTAAGGAAAGAAAATTGTGTTGTTCCTGAGAAGAACATCTGCCAGAGTCTAGTATTTGGCCTAGTGTTTCTAACAACTCTGTGGTAAATAATGCTTTTACTTTTATCAAGACTAAGGAAGCAACAACAGGGCAGAATGTGGCCCAGGGGGTTAGCTCAGGTAAATTCTCTGTCCCTGAGTGGCTGCTCCATACTCCAGGAGCCAGGGTGCCCATTTCTCTGCCCTCATGTAACAATTTTGAAAACCAATAACCACCCCTTGGGTGGTAGGATTAAAGTATACTTAAATGCAAAATCAACACCAATAAAAGAAACACACAGAGACAGAGAGAGGAGAGAGGAAGAAAAGGAAGGGAAGAGAAGAAAAGAAAAATTGTCCCTGGAAGATGTGGAAAGGGACCTAAGGCAGCCATTGCGGTAGCTCATGGCCCTCTGCTGCGGGCAGTACTTGGGTACAATCCAGTGTTGTCAATCATTCACTCCCAAAGCTGTCATAGGACCTTAGGTTGCAACACAGAACAGCAATATCAAAGCTTGAAGTGGGGCAAAGAGAGGAAGAAAAACATCGCAGTTCCTTGAATGTTACTACATCGCTGCATTTGAAAAGATTTCAAAGTGCCCTCCATTGCCCTTCTTATCTGTCCTCCACCTGACCTTCATTTTTCCCTTCCCTTGTCTCCTCTTCACTGTGTCTTCAAAGCCCCCTACCTAGGGAATCTAACCGAAGGGATACAGTCTACATTACGGAGGGTGGTAGAAGGGAAGAAAGACAACCAGTCTGCTTCTTCATACCTCCTGCCCTGCCCATGGGCACCATTGTCTGTTCTTCCTACCAGACTTCCCAGCCACCTGTGACTGCAGCCAGTGGCTCCCTTGACACCAGCTCCAGTGGTAGCCTCCATCATTTCAAAACCAAGATTCTCAACATCACCCTGTCTTTTTGGCCATTTCAGAGATAGTTTTTAGGCTACTCAGAGTTTCCAAGATACAAATGCCATATCTTTTTTATCCATCTTTTTACTGCCATTGCTGCTTTGATCCATTCAATTAACCATGCTTAAAGCAAAGCTGTGTATCCTCGGTGCTTAATAACAGCATTGCTAGCAATCCTATCAAAATAATGTCTATGTATGCCTGTTCCCTTGAGGGTCTCAGCTTTTCTTCAGTGTTATTATACAATAAAGGTCCCATTATAAGATTGTTTTTCAATTGAGAATTTGAAATAGAAAGGGGTAAGACAAGTCGTATTTACCTTCACAGTTTCACACCCATTCATCTCTAGAGAGAGTGTATGTCTCTTTTGGACCACTGGGCATTGCAGACACGGCCAGGAAGTACAAAACTGTGTTCTCCTTCTGCCCATCCATAAACCATGCTTTGCATCCAGAGCCAAGCAAGGGAGCAGAGGTACTACTCTCCATAGCAGCTAAGCCTGTGGTCTCTCCTCCAGGCCTCCCCAGGGAACAGAGCCTAGAACTAGAGTTGATCCACCTCTGAACATAAGTGTTTTACTGTCCTAAGGACAACATTCCCACCCCCAAGTCTTTTTGGATTTCTTCCCTTTACAGGCCCCACTGAGACGTCTCCCCACTCAGTCAACATTTCAGTTGTCTCTGGCTGGGCCCTCTGGGTAGTAAATAGGTCAATTGTGATGAAAAGGTTCCAGTTATTGCTATTGCTTCTTGCTGCAGGTGGAAAGCAGGTTCCTGTGTGTGCTTCACATTGGGTTCTGCTTACTATCACAGTATACCTTACCTGGTTTTTTTCCCTGCTTCTTTTCTCTGGCCCCTGGCCCATTTCTGTAAAAGTAAGAGCGTCGTTTCTTCAACAAAGGATTTCCTATGCACACTCATAGGTTTGGTAAAACTCCATTGCTTTAATATTTCTTTTCCCCACTTGGGAGTTCTTTCCAAAAAGCACTACACCACAAGTGCTATTGGATGGCATGCAATGTCAGGCTACTTTTTTTTTGTTTAATTTCATTTTGAGTGCAAGCACTTGCAAAAACCTTAGGCACAGAAGTCCCACCATTGCCCATGCCTGAGCTCTTTCCAGGCTGAGGACCCAGTTATGCAGAAATTGCCTATCTCAGTCCTTTTATCTATTCTTTCATTAGGAAAGCAATGGACAGGGAACCAAAATCACAGCAATTTATTTTGCTACTGTCTGATTAATTCTCTTCCTTGGGGAAAGGATGATGCAGAAATAGATTGAAAGGTTAGCTTTTTTAAAGCTTTGAAATAATCTATACATGTAGGTTTATAGATTAATCATTTACTGTGTGTTCACTTCAGGGACTGGCTACAGGCTTATGTGCACTGCCCTTTTAAATCAATACAATCATCTGATGACTGTATTGTTACTGTCTCCACTTTACAGATGTATACATAGGCTCAGGCTAAGTAACCTGCATAAGGTCTCAAATGAGAAAATATCAAAGCAGAAATATGAGTATATGTATTTTACTAAATCCAAAGCCTGTGCTCCTAACTTCCTCTCCAAAGAGCCTCTCCTTACTGGCAAATTTATATTATCTAAGTTATCTTAATGATCATTTAAAATTGAAGGCACTATAGCTGCCAGCTTTTATTTATTTGTTTGTTTATTGCTAGCTCCTCTATTTATATTTTTTTAAAAAATCTGTACTGTGGGGCAGCCTGGGTGGCTCAGCGGTTTAGCGCTGCCTTCAGTCCAGGGTGTGATCCTGGAAACCCAGGATCAAGTCCCAGGTCGGGCTCCCTGCATGGAGCCTGCTTCTTCCTCTCTCTCTCTCTCTCTCTCTCTCTCTCTCGAATAAATAAATAAAATCTTTTTTTAAAAATCTGATATTTTTAATAGAGTAATATAAAGCCCCAGGATAATGGAACATGCTCCTGCCCCTCCTTAACCATGTAAGGTCTACGTGCTGAATTGGGAGGTCATCTGTTGACTACTGTGGCCTGTCATGTCTCAGTGTCATGACCTCTCCCATTACAACAGACTGACTGCCTGACAGTTGCAAAACTCCCTCAAATACATCACTAAAATATTTCAAACATGTTACCTGACATGCTAAATGTTCAGCATGGTATTATTGCTCTAGGGTTTTTTTCCTAAGACACTTTTGCATTTGCTCAAATTCCTTGTTAATTCAACTGTACTTCTTATGGCACAACTTTCATAAAGCTGTGCAGATGAGAGTAGAAGTCATTCCAGGCCATGATGTCAATTTCCACATATAAACAATCTGGACAAATTTGTATGGACCCTGATATTTAGAAGACCCTTGGGGTTCTCCTATCTCTATCAACTATTAATAGTAGGCATTTGCACCATTCTTCTTTTAAATTTTTTTTTTGACAGTAAGAGAAACCAAACACAAGCAGAAAGAACAGCAGAGGAAAAGGGAGAAGCAGACTCCCCACTGAGCATGTAGGTTTATAGAGCCCAATGTAGGATCCAGATCACGACCTGAGCTGAAGGCAGATGCTTAACTGACTGAGCCCCCCAGGTGTCCCACACCATTCTTTTAAAGCTGTCTTCACAAAGTATAATCTCATTTAATACCCACAACATCCCTGTGGGTTAGATACTATTATCTCATTTTATAAGTGGAAAAACTAAGGGTCAGAGAGCTTAGATAACCTTGCAAGAGCTCATAGCCAGGAGTGATAAAGTTGACAAGCTCAGACCTTTGACTCCAAAACCAAGGCCACTGCTTCACCACATTCCTAATGTCAAATTGGCAGGTAGTTAGTCCCTTTCTAGATCTTTATAAGGACCTAAAGCAAAAGCCAAAATACATACTTTCTTTTTACCTGAAGGAAGGGCTCCTAGAGTGAGCAAAAAGAGACAAAGCAAAACTTAAGGTCACATCAAATGTCATAAAAAAACATCACTGAGATGAGCCATTACCAACTTGTGGGTTTTTATCTTTCTTTTCTGAAGTGAGGGATGATTCTGCTGACCCAATCCCTTATAAAGTTCAAGTCTAGACCTTTGTTGGAGCTAGCAGTCCATGAAATATGCTACTCATGGAAGCCTATTTGAAAAATCTAAGTCACTAGCAAGAATAAGCATCATAAACTATGATAAATATATATACCTTAGCTGTTTTGCCTTTTGGAATAACACATTTCCATGCTCACATCAGGTAGGTTTTAAACAACATGTACTTCTACAGGATGGGTTCTTAAAGCTTGAAGGCAAAAAGTAAAGGCCAGTAGATTTGATAGATGAGATAGATTCTGGATGTGATGTCTAAAATTTTTTTAACAGTGCTCATTTCTTATTTACTTCCTAGTTAACTACCATTTCCAGGAGTGACAAACAAGTGCCCCGCACCTTTCTTCATTTTCTTTTTTTAAAAGATTTTATTTATTTATTCATGAGAGACACAAAGAGAGAGGCAGAGACACAGGCAGAGAGAGAAGCAGGCTCCATGCAGGGAGCCCAATGTGGGACTCAATCCTGGGTCTCCCAGATAACACCCTGAGCCGAAGGCAGGTGTTCAACCACTAAGCCTCCCATGAGTCCCCCCACATCTTTCACTATACCTAACTGTAGTAGTTAATATGTCTTGTTCATCCACATTGTCACAAATGGCAGGATCTCATTCCTTTTATATGGCTCAGTAATATTCCAGTGTGTTCATATGTGTGTGTGTGCATGTCTGTGTGTGCCATATCTTCCTTATGCATTCATCTATCAATGGACATGGATTGCTTCCATATCTTGTCTATTATAAATAATGTTGCAATAAACACAGAGTGTATATATCTTCTCAAACTAGTGTTTTTACTTTCAGTGGGTAAATATTCAGTACTGGAGTTCTGGATCATATGGTATTTTCTATTTGTAATTTTTTGAGGAACTTCCATACTGTTTTCCACAGTGGCTGCACCAGTTTGCATGCCCATCAACAGTGCACAAGGGTTCCTTTTCCTACACATCCTCACCAAAGCTTATTATTTTTTCTGTTTTTGATTTTAGCCTTTCTGACAGGTGTGAGGTGATATCATGGTTTTTTTTAAGATTTTATTTATTTATTCATGAGAATACACAGAGGAGAGAGAGAAAGAGAGAGGCAGAGACACAGGCAGAGGGAGAAGCAGGCTCCATGCAGGAAGCCCGACATGGGACTCAATCCCGTGCCTCCTACTTTAGATCATAAATTCACGAACTACGGAGATCGTGTTGTTCTGGTCCATTCTGGCAATGTCCTCTGTGTGGACAAAGGTGCCTGGCACAGAGCAGATGCTCAAAAAACATTTATTGAAGCCATTTTATTGAATTAATAAAATAAAGTAGCTAATTATTAAAGTGTTAGGTCTGGCAAGACCAATATGTAACATAAAGAACAAGATCTTAAAAACGATAGAGGAAGTTAGTAAAAATGACACTCAGTGGCTTCAACTTCTATCATTTTGTTTTGTCCACTAAACTTGGGAGGCATTAGTTACTCACAAGGATCACCAGCAGTGCCTCTCCACCAGCAGACACTGAAGAAAGAAAGCCCTCCCTCTGGGATGCTTGCCCGTGGGGCAATAAGATGTGTTTGCTAAAGAGCAAAGCAGCTGCTGAGATGCAGTCATAACTAATAGTCATGCCCTCCCCCCCCAGCTCAGGCCCACACCCTTCTCTCTGTCCCAGCTCTTGGGCCCTCCCTTGGGCCAGCTAAACTCCCCAGCCTTCCCAGTGTGGGGAGACATTGCATTGCTCCTTCAGAGCATAAATCCATGTACCAAAACTTACATCAGACAAATAGTCCACATAAGTAACCCCCTCCCTAGAGCTACCTCAGAGTGTCTCCCTGCTTCCTCCTACATGTTCCACTTTGAGGTTTCCTCATACTTGAATTCCTTCAAGTCTCTTCTGGAACCCTGTAGTATGACAGACATATCAATCATAGCATCGGAGGCTAAAAGAAACATCAAGAGGTAATTTGAGCCAAATCTTTCCCATTTTAAGACACAGGCATATTTAAACAAATTGTAGAAGAGGAGAATCTATTACCTATTTTATTTTAAGCCCTGGAGACAGGAATTCCAAGATCTTTAATCATAACTCAAGTTATTGACAGAGATGGGTGGGTTACTTCTCATCCCAGAAGACCATGACGTGGTCTTTGATTACATCTAGTAACATTAAAAGTTTAAGAAGTTATCAGAGACTTATATTAAGGAATGAATGCTAAATGGCAATAAAGTCAAAACTTATAAATATATTTTTTGTGTTCCTGGATGTGAATGTCAAGACAATCAGTGCTTTGGAGACTTAAAATAAAGACATGGCTCAAAACTGTGGAAGGAGCCTCGGTGTCCATCGAAAGATGAATGGATAAAGAAGATGTGGTTTATGTATACAATGGAATATTCCTCAGCAATTAGAAACGACAAATACCCACCATTTGCTTCAACGTGGATGGAACTGGAGGGTATTATGCTGAGTGAAATAAGTCAATCGGAGAAGGAAAAACAGTGTATGTTCTCATTCATTTGGGGAATATAAATAATAGTCAAAGGGAATATAAAGGAAGGGAAAAGAAATGTGTGGGAAATATCAGGGAGACAGAACATAAAGACTCCTAACTCTGAGAAACGAACTAGGGGTGGTGGAAGGGGAGGAGGGTGGGGGGTGGGGGGGAATGGGTGACGGGCACTGAGGCGGACACTTGACGGGATGAGCACTGGGTGTTTTTCTGTATATTGGTAAATTGAACACCAATAAAAATTAATTTATAAAAAAAAGGATAAGATAAAAAAAAGAGATGGCTCAGATACATTACAAAAGGATAACCATTCACCTTTATCACAAATAAAGTCATCGATACATTGTTAAACAATGCCCACAGGTCTATTCATTCATGTCCACTGGCGTGGCAAATAGCCTTCATTAAGCAGAGCACTTAGACTTCACCTCTCTTCCTCCACTAAACTCTTAACCTGTTAGGTTCTCTTCTATTTGAGAGCCACTAGCTGTGGTATATTTGGGGTTCCCTCTAAACAAGCTGATTTCTAAAAATGCTCTTTTTCAAGAAAATTTGGAATCTACACACCTGTATTCCAGGTCCACTATTCTTTTTTAAAAAAAAAAAAGAAAAACAACACTGAATTTTATCTACACTATACAAATCACAATAGAAAAGCACAACAAATAACAAACAAATGATCTTTTTGAACAAATGCTATTGCACAAATCACCATGGCATATGCAAGGCATCATGATACACACTGCAGAGGATACAAAAGAGATCAAAATGCAGTTGACCACCTCCAGTGAAACACCTCTCCTATAAGACAAGATGCCTGAGGACATGGCTACCATCCACGGTGGCTTGTGATAGTTGCAAGAGAGAGACCCAACAATGTGCAATGGGCATACAGAGATCTTCTCAGAAGACACATTTGCCTCTGCCAGAGAAACTGAGGACAGTTTCCCCAAGAAAGTAGCGTTGGAACTTAGCCTTGAAGGATAGTGAATATCTTACTATTTTTTTGATTGCAAGAAGAAAGCTATATCTCAGACTGGCTTCAATAAGGAAAGGTTTTTGTTTCACATGATAAGAAGACCAGAGGTAGAGAGGGCACCAGGTTCAGCATGAGTAGCGTCATGAAGTCCATTAGATTCTATCCATCTCCTCCCGCCTCTTTCAGCCTCCATCTTCACGTGTATCCTTACTTGAGTTGCAGTAGTTCAAGCACCATATCCAGACACAGCCATGGCCTAATAATAAAGATGAGGGACAGTCTCCTCGTTGGAAAGAGAAAGCCTTTACCAGCAGATTTCTTTTATATTTCATTGGCCATGAATGGGCCAAAGAAAGTTTCCTAAACCCATCTCTGCAAAAGAAAGGGAGTCCCCAGGATTGGATTAGACCACTCATCCTTGATAGTGGAAAGGATTTGGAGGCGTCATCACAATGGATAGTCTGCAATTACACAGGCAGAAATAGAGGGTTGGGCATTTCAAGTGGAGTGTGTCATTATTTCAGGAAACATAGGAATCTAATTCAGCTAAAGAATAGGGTAAAAAAAAAAAAAAGAAGAAGAAGGTAGACAGACAGAGGGTACTGAAAAATAAGACCAGAAAATAACTGGGTCTGTATTGTGAAAGAATTTAATACCAAAATAAAGAGTTTGGATTTTATTCTCTGAAACAAAAAAGATGTTGAATATTTTTTGAGTGAAAAAAATGAATGGTCAAGGTTAGAACTATATTTTAGTAGGACTATCTTGTTAGTGATTTGTACAATGGATTATGATAGAAAATCATACAACTGAATGACCTAAGAGGCTATAACAATAATCTGGCAAATCATAAAAAGGAGTCAAATTAAGTTAATGGCAGTGGAGCTGGGGGAAAAAAGAGTTTTTTTAGGAATTTGGCAACTAATTGTAGGATATGAGGGATTAGAGAGAGAGGTGGGGTAGAAGATGACTCAGAGCTTTGAAGTCTTGGAAGCTGGACCAATGGAGGCATTATTCACATTAGAAGGGACATCAAGAGGAGTTGTTGTTTAGCTGGTGGGAGAAAGGGCAAGGCTTTACCACTAACTTCTTAAAACTGTCCTTGACCAGGACCTTAATATTCAGCACAGATGAAACATAAAACAGGAGTGATAAGTGATAAAGTCTGTAGAAGAGACATGCTAGTTGTTTTCCACCTTTCCCCGTCTGTCTTTGATTTCTTTCCTGGGTCCCTTCATTGTCTGGCAGTTACTCTCTCAGTGGATAAAATAAAACATATAGAGAAGATATGATTCAAATAAGCCCATTTTGCTACTTGACTCAAAGCTTTCTTTTGTTTTTTTTTAAGATTTTGTTTATTTATTCGAGAAACAGATAGAGAGAGGCAGAGGGTGAAGCAAGCTCCACACCTGAAGCCCGATGTGGGACTCATCCCAGGTCCCCAGGATCACGCCCTGGGCTGAAGGTGGCGCTAAACCGCTGAGCCACCCAGGCTGCCCAGCAATTTTTTTTTTTTTTTTAACAACAAAGTTTCAGCTAAAGGAGAAGTTTGCCATAAGGAAATCTAATGAAAGAAAATAGAAATCCTCAAAAATAAACTAGTGATTATCATATGATACGAAAAAAGATTTTCTTCCTTTCAAAACAGTCAACCCCAAAACCCCTTTTGAATACTCTCCCTAATATGGCTTTGTTTACAAATATAGTTGATCCTTGAACAATATGATTGAACTATTGGGATCCATTTATACACAGATTTTTTTTCCAGTAAATACAGTATAGTACCATAAATATATTTTCTCTTCCTTAGGATTTTTTAAATAACATCTTCTTTTCTCTAATTTACTTTATTATAAGAATACAGTATACAATATATAAAACATACAAAATATATGCTAGTCAACTGTTTATGTTACTATGTTATTATACATATACACGTTATATTATTTATGTTATTAACGTGTCCAGTCACTGGTAGACTATTACTTGATAAGTTTGAAGGGAGTAAAAAGTCACACATGTATTTTTTGACTGCATGGTGAGGAGAGGGTTGGTGCCCCTAACCTCTGAATTATTCAAGGATCAACTGTGCATATCCAAAAATGTTAACTGAACATGTATGGTGATGCAATTCTTATCATTTTAATATTAAAACTACATCAAATGGGATCACAATTGGGTTTAAGATTTCATTTATCTTTGTTCTCCTTGACTGTCATGGTCAGTGCAGAAAACCTACAACTTTGCTACTGTGACTATAAATTTTAACCTTGCCAGATGCCTAGAAGCTAATCAATAAGAGTTTTTAGCTGATTGAGCAATGGCATAGTGATTTCAATTTTGTATTATGCATTCTATATTGGTCTTCTACTGCTGAGTGACAAATTGCCACAAGTTTAGCAGCTTAAAACATGCCCATTGATTGGTTCACAGTTCTATAAATCATAAATTCATCATGGCATGACTAGCTTCTCAGCTCAGTATATCCCAAGGCTGAAATCAAGTTGTTAGTCATCTGAGATTGGAAGTTCCAAGAAAACTCTACTTCCAAACTTATATATATATATTGATAGAATTCAGTTTCTTGCAGTTGTAGGACTAAAGTTCCCATTTCCTTGCTGACTGGCTAGTTCCTAGAAAACACTCTCTGGTGCTTTCCATCTTGTCCCCATTGACAGTTTATACCATGATGTTTGCTTTCTTCCAGGACTGCCAGAGAGCATCTCTAGACCACTCTTTTTTTACTACCAACCAGAGAAAACTCTTTGCTTTTAAAGAACTTGTGTAATTAGGTTAGGCCTACTCAGATAATTTGTGTCTTAGTATCAGCAGATCAGTAAGTTTAAACACATCTCCAAAATCCTTTTACCATATAAGATAACATAATCACAGGAATAACACCAAAACACAGAGGTCATGGAGCCATCTTAGAACTCTGCCTGCCACACAGGCTATAATATTTTACTTATTATTTGCATTATTGTTTGTAATAGCTACTATAGCTATTGTAAATTCCTAATAAATTCTGAATACCTTAGTCCTTTAGTTATTCTCCAAAGATACTAAGCTCATCTCTTTTCTTCTAGTTGACTTTTTGAAATTGTTTTTGTTTGGCCTTACTTCATTCTGTTACACTTCTCTATTTCTTTTTCCCTTTATTTCTCCTTCCTTACTCATTTCACTTTCCATCTCCACCTTCCTCTTTCTCTAGGTTAGTATATTATCAGTTTTGAGTACAGATGCTCTGTAATTACTTCTAATGATACATTACACTCCTAAAGTGTTTCTCATCAAAACCTCAAAACTTATGAGTCTTAATTATGCCTTGTGATATATATGTGCCTCAGGATGAGGAGGGTGATTATTCCATTTTACAGTTGGGAAAACCTGAGATACAAACAGGTCAAGAATCTTCCCAAATCATCCAGTTGACAAAGGGAAGGGTGGAAGCCTAGTTGTTTGCTTTCTCCTCCCTCTGATAATTCTTAGGGAAATTTTTTTAAGTCTCTACCAATGATTCTCACTTCAAAGCACATCCCCTTTCATTGATGGTGTCTTTGCTGCCTACCAGAATCCACTCAGGAATGCTATGCTCAGGAAGGAGCCACTGATGACCTCAAGTCCTGATAGAATGTGTTGAGGGAAATCATGTAGGGGAAAGAGAACCAGAGGCAAAGATTTGTCCTAATAGTGGCCGGAATTCATTGCCGACTGGGAGATCAGTCATACAGTCACCAGGGCCCTGAATGAAAGGGAACATGGAAGCCATCTAGTTTTCCCTTGACAAGTGGTAAAATGAGTCTCAGAAAAGTAAAGTGGCTTAAACTTTATTCTAGAATGAGCTCAGAGCTGAGCAGGTATCAGAGTCCAGGTGTTGGGACACCCATAGCAATGGCCTTTCTACTCTGTCTCATATTTCTCTTTACTTTCCTATCTTTTGGGATAGGAAATGGATGTTTGGAGCCAAGACATTCGCACAGGCTGGAAGTTTGAGGTAGGAGGATGAAACAGCCTTTAAATGTGTTTCAAACTCATACATACCTAATACATTTTCTATGATATATGAAGAAATTCTTTTAGTCATCAATGTTTGAGAAGAAAGCAAGTCCTTTGTCCTTCATTTGTGCCTTAACTCTTACCTATCTCCTAAGAGGGAGATGGTCTTACCATCTTATTTATCTTAAAATATTTCTCTAATTTCCAAAATCCACTCCTGACCACCATGTCCTCTGCCCAAACTGAATGTTTGGGGCTGAGAGAAAATGGTCACATTTGAAGATAACACAGGATTACTCTAAACTTTGTGAGTTTCCCAATGTATTTGGTCTATTATTCTGTAAAAGGAAATGGTCATTGTAAGAGGATACAACTTATAATTGTAAAGTTGTCATTCTTAATTAAAGAAGTTTTTCTTGGGCAACCTGGGTGGCTCAGTGGTTTAGTGCCACCTTCAGCCCAGGGTGTGATCCTGGAGACACGGGATCGAGTCCCACTTCAGGCTCCTTGCATGGAGCCTGCTTCTCCCTCTGCTTGTGTCTCTGCCTGTGTGTGTGTGTGTGTGTGTGTGTGTGTCTCATTAATAAATAAAAAAATAAATTTTTAAAAAAGAAGTTTTTCTTGAGGTACTTTTGAAAATAATTCTTAGAGGAAAACCAAACTTCTGTGGAGAACAGGCTGTCAAATAAACATTTCACATGTGCAGGTGGAAGCAAAAATGTCATCCAGTCAGAGGTTCATAGGTACCCAATACTCAAATCAGAAAATTGCAAAGCAGCATGAAAATTACAGAATTTGCCATTTTATTGTGCCTGAAATCTTAAAATTAACCTGCCTGTGTGTCCTTTTCTTGATTACGGCCTTATAGCCCATAGAGCTGAAGGATGAAGTCTATGAAAATCCAGAAAATTCTTTGATCCACTCTAAACTTTTTTCAAAAACAGTTATTTTTCAGAACTTTCACCATTCTGTACACAAAATATCTAAAAAATCTTCTAACTGGAACTAGCCTGATATGGCTACAGAGACTTCCTGAAACATTTTTTTATTGAATTTGAAGTTAACTCTTTTTTTTTTTTTTTGACAGGAGCTTTCAAATTTTATTTTATCTTTAGTATCTATCAAATTTCTTTTTTTTTAAGATTTAATTTATTTATTCATGAGAGACACACACACAGAGAGGCAGAGACGCAGGCAGAGGGAGAAGCAGGCTCCATGCAGGGAGCCCAATGCATGACTCAATTCCGGGTCTCCAGGATCACGCCCTGAGCCAAAGGCAGACACTCAACGGCTGAGCCACCCAGGCGTCCCTTTCTTTTTCTTTTTTAAAATCTTAGAGAGTCAGTGGGGGCAGGGGCAGAGATGGAGGGACACAGAGGATCTCAAGAAGACTCCCTGCTGAGTGCAGAGCCTGATCCCACCATCCCAAGATCACGACATGAGCATTTCTGTGGGTGAGACATGCCACAGAGAAACTGTCTTCTCCTCAGCCTCATTATCTATAGAGACATACAAAGGCTGGTAGACTTTGGTTGGTTCTATCACCAGCACTGGAAATCTGAGTCCATTAGTAGCTTCATTTGTTGCCTCAAAAATCATATCTAACTAGAAGTTAAGCCGTTCTTGCCTGGGTGAATGTTCAGTAATGGATTTCTTGAAGCGCTGAATTAATAAAAAGTTCTGAACTAATGACCGGAGGTACCAAACTGGAGGTCTCAGTTTGAACAACTTCTCTGCCGCCTGCACCGCCTTCCCGACATCATTGGCCAACACACCGAGAGTGACAAACTGACCCACATCCCAGTAATTGCTCATTTTCTCCAAGCTCCCTTTCCTTCCCAACAAACTGGTCAGCTGGACACCTATCTTCCTTAGTTCCATTAACTTGTAGACAAATGACCTTCATAAATGAATTTTTTCCATTGAATTAAATTGTCAAAATTTGATGGCCATAACTTTTTGGATTAAAGTCTTATGGAGGCCACCTTCTTTCTAAATACAATTTTTATACAATTTTTATATTAACATCCTAAAACACATATAATTCTTAAGTTTGAGATGTTATTTTTATAATAATTATGGCCCATTATTAGTATTTTTTTTCAATTATGACAAAGGTAAGATTTTGAGGTACATTCACTAAAATGTTCTAAATTATACTATAATGTCACTAACAATGCTTTTCAGTACAGGAAAATGTTTAGAATTATCAAATAGAAGGAAATGAGTATATAGTCTAGCTTCTGTTTGATACTTTGCATAATTAAGTGTTAAAAATTATACTTTTGCAGACTGTTCAAAGATATGAAGGGAAACTAATGTCATAATGTTCAGTGAAAAGATCAAGACAACTTCTTGGTGCCTCTGGTTCTTAGGTTTCTTCTTACTCCCCTCCGCCGCTCAGCCTTCACAAAGTAGTAATGGTTAGGTTAGGGAATTAATAAACTTCAACATATTTCAACACAGCTTATCATTTTGTGGTTTTTCTTGATGTCACAAAACTAAATAGTTGAACTTCTTTAACTTGCTAAACATTATATACAGTGAGAATTATACATAATAGAGAAACTGTAACTGCTTATGATATAAGATTATGCTATCTTTACTCATTGCTATGAGTAAAGATGAGGAAGTAGTGCTTTAATAAACATTAGTAAGGAAAAGATATCACTGATTATTTTCAGATGATATGATTATCTGTATAGAAAACTTACAGAGTAAACTATTTACACTAATAAGAAAGTTGAGCAGTGTTGTTGGACCTAAAATCAACCTACAACATGCAATAATGATCAGCATTTCTCTACATTGCAAGTAATTATTTTTAAATATTTTTTTAAAGATTTATTTATTTATTTTAGAGAAAGAGAGAGAGCATGAGAGAGCACAAGTGGGGGGAGAGGCAGAGGGAGAGAATCACAAGCAGATTCCCTGCTGAGTGAGAGCCTGTTGTAGGGCTTAATCTCATCACCCATGAGATCATGACCTGAGCTGAAATCAGGAGTCAGGCATTTAACTGACTGAGCCACTCAGGCACCTTAAATATATTTAAAAGACCATTAAATATTTTTAAAATATTTTTAAAAGACCATTCAGAGTACCATTAAAAAAAATCTTTACGGTATCTAGGAACTAACAAAGAGTTAATGATACCTGTAAGGAAAAAATGTTAAAACTGTATTAAAAAACCATAAACAAAGATCTGATCTGATGGAGACAGCATTCCATGTACTTTAACGGACGATTTCATATTATAGATTTTTTTATTATTATTATTCATGAGAGACAGACAAAGAGAGAGAGGCAGAGACACAGGTAGAGGGAGAAGCAGGCTCCATGCAGGGAGCCCATCGTGGGACTCAATCCTGGGTCTCCAGGATCACACCCTGGGCTGAAGGCGGCGCTAAACCACTGAGCCACCCAGGCTGCCCACAATTTCATATTATAAAGATACCATTTCTCCCCTAGCCCCAAATAAATCCATAAATTCATTTATAAATATAGCCTAATCAAAATTTCACCTCACTTTTCCTCAGAAACTCAGTAAGCTTATTTTGATATTTATATGGAAGGAAAAAGGCTGATCAATATTTAAAACAACTTTGAAATAAATATTAACAAAGAAGGGTGAGAGGGTGAGGGTGGCTCACTGGTTAAGTGTCTGCCTTTGACTCCAGTCATGATCCTGGGGTTCTGGGATTGAGACCAGCATCAGGCTCCTGGCACAGTGGGGATTCTCTTTCTCCCTATCCCTCTGCCTCTTTCCCTGTTCATGCTCACTGTCTCTCTCTCTCTCTCTCTCTCTCTGTCTTTCTCAAATAAATTAATAAAATTTAAAAAAGGAGGAGTGCCTGGATTGAGTGTTTGCCTCTGGCTCAGGTCATGACCCTGGGGTCCTAAGATCAAGTCCCCCATGAGGCTCCCCACAAGAAGCCTACTTCTCCCTCTGCCTATTTCTCTGCCTCTCTCTGTGTGTCTCTCATGAATAAATAAATAAAATCTTTTTTAAAAGGAGGATGAATTACCCTATCAAAATAAAAACAGGGGATCCCTGGGGGGCTCAGTGGTTTGGTGCCTGCCTTCCGCCCAGGGCATGACCCTGGAGACCCGGGATCGAGTCCCATATTGGGCTTCCTGCATTGTGCCTGCTTCTCCCTCTGCCTGTGTCCCTGCCTCTCCCTCTCTCTGTCTCTCATGAATAAATAAATAAAATCTTTAAAAATAAATAAAAAATAAAAATAAATTAAAAAATAAAAATAAAAACATACGACAGAGCCATAATTAAAATAATACATGGATACAAACACCAGCTAAATAGATTTAACAGAGAGATACAAATCAAAACAACAATAAAATACCATCTCACACCTGGTAGAATGGCTATTATCAAAAAGACAAGAAACAACAAGTGTTGGTGAAGATGTAGAGAAAAGAAAACACTTGTGCACTGTTGGTGAGAATGTGAATTGGTACAGTCTCTATGAAAAGCTGTATGTAGATTCTTCAAAAATTTAAAAATAGGGGATCCCTGGGTGGCGCAGTGTTTCAGCGCCTGCCTTTGGCCCAGGGCGCGATCCTGGAGACCCAGGATCGAATCCCACGTCGGGCTCCCGGTGCATGGAGCCTGCTTCTCCCTCTGCCTATGTCTCTGCCTCTCTCTCTCTCTCTGTGACTATCATAAATAAATAATAAAAAAAAATTCAAAAATTTAAAAATAGAACTACCATATGATCCAGCAATCCCACTTCGGAGTATATAACAGAAAGGGAAAAAGAAACCACTACCTTGGAGATTTATTTTTTATTTTATTTATCTTTTTAAAGATTTTATTTATTCATTCATGAGAGACAGAGAGAGAGGCAGAGACACAGGCAGAGGGAGAAGCAGGCTCCATGCAGGGAGCCTGACGTGAGACCCAATCCCAGGTCTTTGGGATCATGCCCTGGGCCAAAGGCAGGCACTAAACCACTGAGCCACCCAGGGATCCCCTATCTTGGAGATTTAACTGCATTCTTATTGCAGCTTTATTCACAATAGCCAAGACATAGAAAAACCTAGGTGTTCATCAGTGGATGAATGGATAAAGAAAATTACATACACATACACACACATACACACACAAAATGAAATACCACTCATCCATAAAAAAGAAGGAAATCCTGTCTTTTGTCACACGGGTAGACAGTATACAAAGTGAAATAAACAAGAGGGAGCAATACTTTATGATATCATTTATGATATTTATTTATATTATATCATTAATACTATATGATATCATTTATATGTGTTATCTAAAAAAGCCAAACTCATAGAAACAGAGTACCATGGCGGTTGCTAGAGGCTGGAGGGTGAGGGAATGAGGAGATATTGATTAAATGGTACAAGCTTTCAGCTAAAGATAAATACGCCTTGGGGATCTAATGTATAGCATGGTGACTATAATTAACAATACTGTGTTATATACTTGAAAGTTATTAAGATAATAAATTTTAAATGTTACCACCACATACATGTGTGTACGTGTGCACACACACACACACACACACAGTGGTAATTATGTGAGGAAATAGAGGTGTTACCTAACCTTATGTGGTAATCATTTAATATATGTCTGCCAAATCATCACGCTTATACTTTTTTTTACGTTTATACTTTAAATAGTTATATGTCAATAATATATCTGTAAAGCTGGAAAAAATTAATAAAAGGGAGTTTAGTTCACACCCACAAACCTCTGGAGAAAGTATAAACTGGTAAATGATGTTGGGAAAACTGGCAAAGCTTAGGGGGAGAAATAAAACTAAACTCCTGCTTGAATTACAAACCTAAATGTGAAACATTATGTTGTAAAATTAATTTATTTAACATTGATTCAACATGCATTTATTGAGTACCTACTCTGTGCCAACTACTGTTCTAGGTACTAAGCATACATCTCAGTTTGCAAAACAGACCAAGATCCCTTGCTTTGAGGAGATTATATTCTAGAAAAGAAGATAGTGAAGAATCAACAAAGTAAATAATAATAATAAAATAAGTGAAAATGGGGCAAAAAAGAAATAAGGGTGGTTAGGAAGGGCAAGTGTATGGGGTCGCAATGTTTAAAAGGAGTGCTCAGGGTAGGATTCAATGAGAAAGTGATATTAGAACAGAAGCTTGGGGCACCTGGCTGATTCAGTTGGTGGAGCATGCAAACCTTGATCTTGGGGTTGTAAATTCAAGCCCCATGTGAGATGTAGAAATTACCTAAAATATTTTTAAAAAATTAACAAACAAAAAAGAACAGAAGCTTGAAGGAGGTGAGAGAATTAGCCATGTAGGTATCTAAAGGAAGAGGTAGCAGTCGGTGCAAAGACCCTAACGGCAGATGTGCCCATCATGTGGTAGGAACAAGAGAAATGTCAGCATGGCTAGAATAGAGTTAAGTTTGGGGCTTCAAGTGGGAAGGCACTGGTAGATTTTGAGTAGCAAAGTGACATCATCTGATTTACACTTTAAAGGAATCCTCTGGCTGCTGTGATGCAAAACAGAGTAAGAGGGTAAGGGTAGTTGGATGGTAACAATATAGGTGGGACAAGACAGTCAAGTGTTAAATACATTTTGAAGCTAAAATCACCTGAATTCCTGATAGATGGAGTGATCTGTATGAGAGAAGAAGAATGAAGCTAATATGACCTGAGTTTTTGGTCTCAGTAACTGGAAGGATGGAATTACCAACAATTGAGCAAATTAAGTACCATGTCAAAATATATATTTTGAGCTAATGGTAGGAAAGTACTTCTTAAGATCCTGAAGTATGAGACAGAAGGCCAAAAATTGATAACTTTAATTATATCATTATTAAGGATTTCAGTGAAATGAATAACATCATGGAAAAAATAATTTTAAAGAAATTGCTTGAAATTTCTAAAATTTACAAGTAGTTAATATCTGAACTAGGTCAGGAAGTCTTACAAATCAACATATAACAACAAAAAAGACAAGAACTACTCCCCAAAATGGTCCAAAGATAATTATGGTAGAAATAAATCAATAGACAATCATATGAAGAAATGGTCAGAATGTAATTTAAAAATTACAGAAAATCAAATTAAATTGACAATGAGGTATCACTTTACATCTAGCATATGGCAAAAATCACAAAGCAGGCTAATACCTGGTAATGTTAGAGACATAGGGATATGGGAACCTATGTGCTGCTTTGGGTAAGTAGAACAGTGTATACAATGTCAATACTTAGCCAAATGTAGTATATACATCCCTATAACCCAGCAATCTCATTCCTGGACATGAGACTTCCAGAAAATTTTTTACGTGTAACTTTAAGTGGGATAATATAATAATATTCCTTTTGCTGTTATTTGTGATGGTAGAGGGTTGGAGATGATTTAGGTGTCCATCTCTGATGGAACGAATAAATAAAATGTGAAAGACACACGTTATAAAATATTATGTGGAGATTAAAAATGAAAAGCTGAGAAGAATGCAAGCAACCTGCATGGGTCTTAAAAATATAATGTTGAGGGGTGCCTAGGTGACTCAGTCAGTTAGGTGGCTTCCTTCAGCTCAGGTCATGATAATGAGGTCCTGGGATCAAGCCCCACGACCAGCTCACTACTCAGCAGGGAGACCACTTCTCCCTCTCCTTCTGTCCCTCCCAACTCCACTTATGCTCCCTGTCTCAAATAAATAAATAAATAAATATTTAAAAATATATACAATGTTGAAGGGTAAAAGCATAAATGACAGAACGATTTCTATACAAAAAAAAATCATAATGTAAATGTAAAATATCCATAATGGTGGTTTTACAAGGAGTTTATGTGATATTATCATCAGAAATCAATACACATGATTTAAAGACATTTAAAAGTGTAAAGATTATTGCAGATTATAAGTACATATATACAAGTTCTATTCAAAGTAACAAATTATATATATGTTGTCCAACCTCTTCTTTTATATTCTTCCTCTGATATACTCATCACATTCCTATAATTTTAAAGGCAACCAAATGCAAAAACAGCATCCTCTGAATTCAGCATCTCACCTATATTCCCTCTTTAAAACTAAGTGCCTTCTGCACATCTCTGCCTAGATACCCTTCCAGAATTTCAAACACAACACAGCTGAAATCGAATCTTATTGCTGTCCCCTGACTACTTTCAGAACTTTTAACTGGTATTCAGGACTGGAGTTTCTGGGGCGCCTGGGTGGTTCATCCGTTAAGCATCCGACTCTTGATTTCAGTTCAGGTCATGATCTGAGGGTTATGAGACAGAGCCCTGTGGTGGGGCACACTGGGGCATGGAACCTGCTTAAGATTCTCTCTCTCTCCTTCTCCCTTTGCCTACCTCCCTCCCCTCTCTCATTCTCTTTCTCTCTCAAAAAAGAAAAAAAAACCCAACAGACTAGAGTTTCCTCTTCGGTCTTTTAATCCACTGTATATATCATTACCAGTAAAATCTTTAAAAGCTTGCTATTGCTTACAGCTATGCCAGGTTAATTCCTTACTATGGTGTTCTAAATCCTCATCAATTAAACCGCAACTCTACCTTTAGTAAGATTTTTTTATCCTTCCTAATCATAAAGGAAAATATTGAGACACTGAACCTCACTAAAATTAAGAACTCCTCTTCATCCAAAGACATCATTAAGACAGGGAAAAGAACCCACATAGCAAGAGGAGCAATTTACAATACAAAAACAGCTTATATCTAGAATATATAAAGAACTCCAAATCAGTTTGAAAGATAGAGATAATTCAACAGAAAAATTAAAAAAAAATAATTTTTAACCATAAATTCACAGAAAAATATCTAAATGGCCAATAAGCATGAAAAGGTACTCAACCTCATTAGTCATTGTGAGCAAATTAAAACTTCATAACAAAACCAAAAATTAGTAAGGATGAAGAGCAACTTAAACTGTCATATAAATTGGTATAATCATTTAGAAAACTGTTTAGGAATATTTACTAAAGTTAAACATACTAATACCATATAACCCAGGAGTTCAATTTCATTTTTTATTTTTTTTAAGATTTTATTTATTTATTCATGAGAGACACCAAGAGAGAGGCAGAGACACAGGCAGAGGGAGAAGCAGGCTCCCCGTAGAGAGCCTGATGCAGGACTCCATCCCAGGCCCCCGGGGTTAACACCCTGAGCCAAAGGCAGATGCTCAACCACTGAGCCACCCAGGTGCCCCTCCAGGACTTCTATTTTAGATATATACTACATAGAAGTGCATATATATGGATGCAAAAAGACATGTACAAGAATATCCATAACAGTATCATTTAGAATAGCTAAAACTGGAAAGAATCTAAATCTCTACCAACAGTAGAATCAATCAATAAATAATGGTAAGTTCATAGATTGGAGTGCTATGTAACAATGGAGGTGAGCAAACTACTACTATAAGAAATAGCCTGGATGAATCTGACAAACTGAATGCTAAGTAAAATACCTAACACCAAATCTTTCTTCTATGAAATCTTTCATAGAAGATTCAAAAACAAGTAAAATTAATCTGTAATGTCAGAAATCAGGATAGTGGTTAATTGGAGGATTCATTAGTAAGAGATGGCACAAGAAGGATTTTTGTATTTTGCTGTTTGATTTTTTTAATTTTTTTTTTAATTTATTTATGATAGTCACAGAGAGAGAGAGAAAGAGAGGCAGAGACATAGGCAGAGGGAGAAGCAGGCTCCATGCACCGGGAGCCCGATGTGGGATTCGACCCCGGGTCTCCAGGATCGCGCCCTGGGCCAAAGGCAGGCGCCAAACCGCTGCGCCACCCAAGGACCCCTGCTGTTTGATTTTTTGATTGGAGTTGTAATTACACAGATGTGCCCACCTAGTGTGATTCATTAAGTCATATCGTTGAGACTTCTTCTTGTTATTCTTCAATAGAAAGTTTGTTTAAATATGCATCATTATTTAGCTACCTTTAATGGAAAGAGATTTAAATTATTTTCTTACGGCAACATGTATATACTGTATAAAGAAAATCATGGCATGTGTTTCCAACATGACACAAAAATCAAGAATTTCTTTTTGAAGCCAGGTACTTCATATTACATCAAAAATAAGCTGGTGGTGCAATTAGTTAGTCTTAGACAGAGAAGGAAAAAAAAATGCGGAGTTTCTCAGTCCAGAGGAAGATGATAGCTGATCTAGGTTTAGTAAACTCAAATTCTCAGTCTGGGACTTACAATGCACAAAAGTTTTGCAAAAACACAATTATAAATTATGAAAAGTTAAGATGAATGAGACAGCTTATAGAGATTAAGAATGATGGAATAAAGTCAAAGATTTTCCCCTCAGAATAATTCCTGAAAAAACAGAGGCCCTAGATTCCTTGCCAAAAATCTGAATGACATGGTAGTGGTTAAGTCCTGATGATGATGATCATCCCTTCCTTTGGAATAATGTGCCTGTAACCCTTATGAGACTTTATTTTTAGGAAAAGCTGTCAATGCTATGTTGTTTCTGGCAAATTCATCGCATGACATGCCATCCAGCAGAGCTTTTCATGACGCCAGGACATGACTATGCCACACATAAGCTCCCAGATCTCACCCGCTCTGAACAAATTCAAAAGATGCACACTACCCCAAACACATATATGGTAAGGCAGACAGGCCCCAGAAAATGCAATTTTGCTTTCTAGTGTTATGTAATCTAGTGAAATATGAAACTCACTAGGTGAGGATCTCTGCAATTTGTGCAGTTGATTTGCATGTGAAATGGGGAGAATTTGAAATCAAAATCCTTAAGAGGAGAGATGTTAAGGGGATACCTCTTAATCTCGTACTTAAGTGTGCTATTGCCAAAATAAACATGTTTTATCTCATGCCCAGCTTCATGCGTTATTGAGTGAATTAAAAATCAGCAAAAATGGGGGCACCTGGGTGGCTCAGTTAGTTGAATGTCCAACTCCTGATTTCAGCTTAGGTCACAGTCTTACAGTCTTGGGTTCAAGTCCAGAATCTGTCTCTATGCTTAGCTGGGAGTCTGAGATTCTCTCTTTCCATCTCCCTCTGCCCCTTCCCATTGCATTCTCTGTCTCTAAAATAAAATTAATAAATCTTTTTTTTTAAATAAAAAGTGTGGCTAGTAGTTTCCCAAAATCCTAAGTTTAAGCTATTTATTATAAGATTCATTTAAAAATACATGTAATATAGATGACCAAATAACTTAAATATATTAAAGATGTGGATCAAAGTATTCACAATTGCTGAACCAATGAATAAATATCTTATATTACACATGCCTAGCAAAGTCTGAAGAAGAAATAATATCTCTAGTAAATTATAGCATAGCCTCTTGGCACATACATCCTTCAGATATCTAGTAAAAAAAAAAAAAACAATTAAAATCACTTAACTGAATAATTAAAAGGAGATGTTTTATTCTACCAAATAACTTTTTAGAAAATAAATGCATAATTTATCCAAAAATGTAAGTTTATAATTATCTATGGTTCTTTTCCTCCTATCTTCTTTGAGTCCTCTTAACTGAAAATGAAGTAAATAACTTTTTCAGAATGATTTCAAATATTAAGAATAGAAATATTCTAAAACATTTAATATATGC
Organism: Vulpes vulpes; assembly: GCF_048418805.1. Lineage (NCBI taxonomy): Eukaryota > Metazoa > Chordata > Mammalia > Carnivora > Canidae > Vulpes > Vulpes vulpes. Next base: position 80,948,360 of record NC_132789.1, read on the forward strand.
ACAGGATTTTATTTTAATGTCAGGCTTTCTTTTTTAAAGAAAATCTTTTTTTAAGATTTTTTTTAAAGAAAATCTTCACCACAGTATTTTTATGTAAATGTTAAGTCATTTAAATTGAAAAACAAAAAAAAAAAAAAAAAAGAAAAACATCTTTAGTTAAGTTGGTTTAAATCCTAATCAGAGACTATGTGTAATACAAACAGACTGCAATGTATATAATAATATGGCATTTTACAGCAAGAAGAAATTGGAGGAAATTTGTTGAAAAACAGAAATTAGAACATATTAAAACATTAAAAAGCTGAACTCGAGAAACTGACTTATCTATACAGCTAGCAGAAGTAAATACATTCATAACTTAAATGATGACAAAAATAGTGAAGCAAATAAGTCAAAATCATAAACACAGAAATAACCTCTACAAGTTGTTTCAACTCCTCTCTCACAATTAAACAGAATTCAAAAACCCCAGAAAAAAAATCATCAGCCCATTTCTTTAAAAATCTCATGTAAATTTAACAGCAACCTTAGCAATGCATACTAATGATTCACTGTAAGAAACTCCTTAAGTCAATCTAATTTTTTCATGCTACAATTAAATTCCATTTTCCATTCTTAGTAGACAAAGAACACCTAATTACCAACTTCTATAATAAGCACTCTATCTTACCCATTTTTTTTCTTTTCTATAGGTGAAACAGTTCTCATTTATTTTAATTTTCTTCATGTCTTTTTGTCAAATTTTACATACATATATATATATATATATATATTTAGAATTATATTTTCCAAGAGGTTTGTGTGTGCATGTGTATAAGATTTGACAAATAAGAATATATTTAATTTGGGATAGGCAAAGGAGGCTTTATTATTATCCTCATTTGATAAATGAGAAAGAGCCCAAATAATTATACATAATATATACATACATAATCCATTTGGGGAACTCATGAACAAGCACTGTTCTAAATATTTTATACACATTACCTCCCAACAACCATATAAGGAAAGTATTATTTTATTTGTATTTTACAGTTGAGAAAACTAATGCATTGAGACTTTAATTTATTCTAACTAGAAGTTACGTGACTTTCCCAAGGCTAAGAGACACCCAAGGCACAGTTGGATCCACCTTAGATCTGGTTCTAGGGCTAAGCTAACCCATTATATATATCATACTGCATTACATTTTCCTTGTAAAATGAATTACACTGAACTTGTATACCATAGATTCTCCCATTGACTATCCTAGAACTCAGCAGAGAGACCGTAAATACAACGGGAAAGCATTTTAAAGCATTAATTAATTCTCAGCATTTCTACACATTGGTTCTTCCTCCATTCAAGCAAAGTGGTTTTTAACTATACCACCTAAAGAAAGAGATGAGGCAGCACAAACAGGAAAATGGAGCTGCTTCTGTCTTTTGAATTCCAAAGCCTGGAGAACCAGAAATGACTCTGGTGGAGTGACTGGCATTACTGACCCTAATTCTTCCCAATCTGTACTTATACCATTCATCAGGACTTTGAAATTCCTCCACAAAGACACAGTCTATTTCCCCATCACTTGACTTTAGGCCCAAACGTTTCACTTTCTCTGACCAATGGAATGAAGCAGAAGCGCTAGTAGGTTGTTTACATATGTTGTATATTTATACTTGCCCTCTTATGTTCCTGCTATCACCTTAAGTATACACTTGGCCATCCCACAGGTCTAAGGAAGAGGATTAGAGAAATATGGACCAAAGACATCCTCTGAGCAATCCCACTTGAACCCAGTTTATATCAGCCAATCCTCAGACACAAGAGTGATAAGAAACACTTTAAGCCATTGAGTTCTGGGATGGTATTCATCACAGCAAATGTTAGCTGCTAGTATATAGAAAGAGATTTAGGAGATTACGTGATAAAGTAGAGCAAATCTTCCCAACCCCCAAATCTAGATACTATTTCCTAGACTGAAAGACTTTCATTGCACTATACTCTACTTTCCATCCTAAATTAATTGTTGGACAAGAGAGTGGAATAAGAAGACAAGGAACTGCCAGAAGCCTCAGTTAGTGTGGAGGAATCAATAAAACAGTCTGTGCCTTGCCCCAAAATTGTGGTTGTTGAGTGATGTGTTGACACAGACAGGCCTAAGAGAGCCTCAGAGAGTTCTGATCCTATACACCCGAGAACAGCACAGGGGTAACAGGGAGTTTCCATGGCTCAACAAAACCCTGGAGGAGCAGAATGTTTTCACTGCACCCAAGATGGACACTGATACATGCATGTAACACAACAGTCTGCAGGGACAGATGGATCAACTGAAAATGCCACCATGAATTGGCTAAACTCACAGCTCTGACACCTTAGCAACCCTAAATTTACTGGGACTATGTTCATTCCTACAGAATAGGAGTCCAAAATAAACAGTAAATTATGGAAAATAAAGATTACATTTTTGCATACATTTGTTACATTTGTTTGTTGGCTGAGATTTGTATCATATACAAGCATGCTAATCTTAGCAGAAACATAAATGAAGTCTCAAACGTTAACAGAATCTATTTAAACTTATGTCTTTTTAAGATTTCTAAATTACAGTAAGGAGCTGCCTGGGTGGCTCAGTCAGTTGAGTGCCTGACTCTTGATTTTGGCTCAGGTCATGATCTCAAGGTTATGGGATTAAGCTTCACATCGGGCTCTGAGCTCAGTGGGGAGTTGGCTTGAGAGTCTCTCTCTTCCTATACCTCTCCCCCCACCCACTCATGCACCTATGTGCATGCTCTCTTTCTCTCTCTCAAAATAAATAAATCTTGAAAAAATAAAATAAAATAAAACTACAATTAGTACTTCTGAATGGTAATGACAAAATCTGCCACTGAAAAATAAGAATGAGCACACAAAGGAAAGAAAATATGTATGAAGCAAAAAGTCATTTTTATCTTTGATTTACACATAAAATTTCAGACTACTGATGAATTTTTCTGAGGCCTTTACACAGAAATATATCTTACATCAATGACAACATTTATAAAAACAAGACCAAAAAAATAAAAAAACCCAAGACCTACTTTCTATAATTCTATATTCATAAGTAAAATTTATAATAATTTCAATAGGATGTGAAACCTTTCCAAAATCTATTCTAGGTTAGAAGTTTAAGTTTTTAATTAAAATTCAGAATTTTAACCACTTGTTCCTGTGATTTCTTACTTTTAGGATATGTTGCTTACTTAATTGTGGATGCAGAATAGAATAAAAATATGCTAAAGAGTTAAGAATCATCTTTAGAAAATATATGCTCTATAATTATAAAAGCCTGAAGGAAAAGTTTCTAATAGGAAAAACAATATAGGGGTAACTACCCTTTTGTTTGTATTTTTAAGATCTTATCCGAAGACCCCAATATATAACAATTAGCAAGAATATATCAAATTTAATTATCTAAAATATTACTCTCCTAGAAGATTCTGCTTCTAGCCATGAGATGATCACATAGCCCAAATTTATTCTTCCACCATAAACAACTAGAAAATTGAATGATATATATAAAACAACAGTTTCAGATATTAGAATATAGGCAACATAAGACTGATCACAAAGAGAAGGGGAAAAAAATGAAGTGACCCCTAAGGTTATACCAACTTTCTAACTGAAGACAATTTTTGGGCCATGGCACAGGAGGGTAAGCCAAACAAATTGGCAGTACAGTTACATTGAGAGAGCAGCCATAGGAGTCGATTAGAACTGGAAAGACAGAGTACCAAAGGAGAGACTCCATACAGGAAAAGCTCCACAAATCTATACAGAGATACTGTGAGTTCTTAGTTAAATATGCGCATGTGGAGGGTGAAATTCCACAAAGCCAGGCAAAAACAAGTTCTAGGTAAAAAAAACAAATTACTAGAGAATTGTAAGCCAAAAAATTCCCAGAGTTCACCCATGGTTTGGAATGGTTTAGTTAAAGCAAATCAGATTATAGCTCAGTCTAAAACAAAACTAGGATTAACAGCTATTCAAAGATGTGGGTGGCCGTGAAAAACAAACAAACAAAAATTTGGTTTCTAGTCACTTAAGGTGTTAAATAAAGTATAGCAAGACATTTGATAAGAAATCCAATTATCAAATATGTAACATGACCAGAGCAGCTTCCTTGAAGATCTACTTTCTGGTCAGTCCCACATCATTTTGTGGATTATCTGTTCCCAGCTTTGTACAAGTTATTAAAGAATTCATGGGAATGAGCCTACATCTTTTAAGTCATGCTAACAGTAGTAAAATGAAATGGGATTTTAGTAAGTATCCTTTTCCGACCTATCACCATTCTCCTTCTACCCATCTCCCACTCTAATCTGCAAGATGCCTCCTTTACTGTGTCATATATTTCTGTATTAATAAACAGTGATTTTATCTTCAAATTACAGATTGATTTCCTGAAGTGACTGAGTTTATTGGATATTTGTTTAACTCATTTCACCTTGCTTGGGTAGGTTTATTGAAAAGGAATTATTTCCAGGTTGTGCTATAAAATGTTGGACAACTGGCTCTCTGAAGAAATAAATCCCTATTTTGTAGCATTAGCCAATTTTAGCAATGTAACTACTCCCACTATGGCTAATTTCAAGATACCAGCATGATGTCACTGAATATACACTTGGGTGGTGCACTGGTTTTTTATTGCAGTCATTAAAACACTAGCACAAACATAGTAGCTTAAGACAAAACAACTTTATTATCTCACAGTTCTGCAGCTTGAGATTCTGACCCATGTCTCACTAGGTTAAAATCATAGTGTTGCCAGGGCTGCACTATTTTCTGGAATCTCTAGGTCAGAATTCCTTCCTTTGCCTTTTCCAGCTTTTAGAGCCCAGGCACATTCCTTGACTCATGGCCCCTTCCTTCATCTTCAAAACCAGCGGTGATGGGTCAAGTCTTTTCTACATTGCACCACTCTGACCTTTCTTCCATCCTATATCCCCCTCTGACACCCAGCCAGGAAAGGTTTTCTCCACTTTTAAGGATCTATGTGATTATGTGGACCTACCTGGATAATCCAGGATAATTTTCCCAAATCAAGGACCTTAATTGCATCTGAAAAGTCCTTTTTGCTTATTACCACATAAGGTAACATATTCACAGGCTTCAGGGAGTAGGACATGAATATCTTTGGAGGTCCATTATTCTGTCTACCATGGAAGAGGAAGCTAACGATTGCTTCTCGTGAGTCAGTAAGCACTGGCTCTAGTACACCATTATATTCCTCTTTGTGTTCCCATATTCTCAAGATACATCACAAAGTAACCTGACCGGTTTTCTCTTTTTGTCTCAATGATGAAGTACACAGCCATTAAGATTTAAATATTTGCACAAAACCAGATGGAAAAAAAAAGCCAAGTCAAATGTACAGTCGCAAATTAAAAACAAACTATAACAATCAGAATTGTCTTACCTGTCAATCCTCACACTATGTTAAAAGTAACACTGTTTATAGCAGCAGCATCAACAATAGCCAGTCATGGACAGAGCCCAAATGTCCACTGACTCATGAATGGATACACACACACACACACACACACACACACACACACACACACACTGGAGTATTATTCAGCCATCAAAAAGAATGAAATCTTCCAACACTGTAGATGGAGCTAGGGTGTATTATGCTAAGGGAAATAAGTCAGTCAGGGAATGATATATACCATATGATCTCATTCATGCATAGAATTTAAGAAAGAAAACAGATGAACAAATGGAAAAGGGGGAGAGAGGGAAACAAACCATATGAGATTTTTTAAAAATATTTTATTAATTTATTCATGAGAGACACAGATTGAGAGGCAGAGACATAGGCAGAGGGAGAAGCAGGCTCCATGCAGGGAGCCTGATGTGGGACTTGATCCCGAGACCCCGGGATCATGCCCCGAGCCAAAGGCAGACACTCAACTGCTGAGCCACCCAGGCATCTCACCCATAAGAGATTCTTAACCATAGAGAACAAACTGAGGTTTGATGGAGGGAGGTGGGTGGGGGATGGACTATACTGGTGATGAGTACTGGGGAGAGAACTTGTTGTGAGGAGCACTGGGTGTTGCATGTAAGTGATATATCACTGAATTCTATTTCAGAAACCAATGCTGCACTATATGTTAAATAATTAAAATTTAAATAAACAAATAAATAAATGTAACATGGGGAGATTAATTACAGCACTTCAGTCACCACTACCATGCATTAATGCAAAAGTATAACAGAATGCTAATGACAAAAATTCTATAAGTACAGGTACAAAATTCAAAAGCTCATCTTTACTCTCACATAGTTAAATGGATTTCCTAGTCACCTACCTTGCATAAAAATGATGTATGGGGATCCCTGGGTGGCGCAGCGGTTTGGCGCCTGCCTTTGGCCCAGGGCGTGATCCTGGAGACCCAGGATCGAATCCCACATCAGGCTCCCGGTGCATGGAGCCTGCTTCTCCCTCTGCCTATGTCTCTGCCTCTCTCTCTCTCTTTCTCTCTGTGACTATCATAAATAAATAAAAATTTTTTAAAAATTTAAAAAAATGATATATGAAATATTTGGAATCTCATTTTTATGTTCACCATATATTACTAATGCTATAAATGATGATGATGATAATAATAATAACAATAATAATAATATTACTATCCCAGGAAACGAGAGGCACTATATGGTTTCCTGAGACTCTGTGCTTAAGCTTCAGCATTCTATTTTTTTTTTTTTTTATGATAGTCACACAGAGAGAGAGAGAGAGGCAGAGAAACAGGCAGAGGGAGGGAGAAGCAGGCTCCATGCACCGGGAGCTCGACGTGGGATTCGATCCCGGGTCTCCAGGATCGCGCCCTGGGCCAAAGGCAGGCGCCAAACCGCTGCGCCACCCAGGGATCCCAAGCTTCAGCATTCTAAAGTCAAAGATTTCTGGCCTAATTGAACATGTACAGATCAGAAACTAGAAATTATGGATACTTATCCCTGTTTTTCTTGATTTTTCTATGTGGTCCTTTAATGGGTTACTAAATTCTTCATAATTTCAGGTAATTCATCCATAAAATAAAATAGGCATAATAATATTTATCTGCTATCCTTAGGAAGTTGTCAAATAACTAGACACTGCACTCTGAAAGCTAAAATTTTAAAAATCTTGCATAGTAAATTAATATATTAATGCTATGTATGACATTTCATTGCCTTGAAGTCCTTTATCATTCTCAAATGACTTGCAATTGCTAGTATGTAGAGCTGCTGGCTCTACATAGACATTTCCAGGCAAAGCTCAAATGCATCTAACTTACAGGCAGTAAACCCACTTTTGTGGTGGGTATAGCTACTTTCCCTGCTCAGCATCTCTTTCTTCAGTGAATCACAGCTCTAGCATTTTACAGATTTCTAATTGCCTACCCTGGCTATAGGAATGCACATTACAAAGATCAATAAGAACAAACAAATTCTCTTTTCTCTCAGGTCATTAAGCTAATGCTGCCATTGAAAATATTCCTCTGCCATAGAAAGGAGGAGAGCATTATTGCACCAACATAGAAAGAGAACACACAAAGTTCAGACATGCTGCACGTTCAGTTCTAATCCTTCAACCACTGATTTCTACCGGGCCCAACCCAATATCTTTCCTAGACATATCTTTCTTTGATATATAAATAAATAAATTTTCTTTTGATTAGGTTAGTTTCTGACACCTGCAACCAAGAGTTGCAACTAATACATCTGGTATGAGGGAGTAGTTGGTTTAAAAAAGGAAATGCCTACTGCATTAAGTAGATATTTTTACCTTCTTTCAAAAACACAACAAATGAAGCACATGTATGATGCTTCTGAAATGAATTAAGGTTTATATTATAATTTTCAACAGGAAGTCAATGTCAAGAAGTGTGAAAGCGCTGAGACTTTGCCCTACTTGCCAGCTAACAAGTTACCCTGCCATGTTTGCTGGTAGAGACATGACACTCCCAGATCAGAAACAAAGGACAGTTTATTACTCACATCAGCCTTTTTTTTTTTTTTCAGATCCCCCAAGCCCCAGTTCCCACAGAGTAAATTGACACTGACACATACACTGGGTGTGTTACAGAAAAGAAAGTAACCAAAATCTTTTATAATGAGCATTAAGCTTGCCTGACCTTTGCCCTAGAAAGAGATATCATCTTTATTTTACAGATAGTAAACAAACTCGCCCTCTGCTCAAGAGGGAGGTATATCTTCCAAGGCTGTTCACTACAAACAATGTTGACAAGATAGTCTGAAATAAAGGTACTCAGTGCCTCTGCTCTCAAAACCTACAGTAATACAAGAGACCAATGGAGAACTATGACTCAATAATCAGTACAGCAAGAAGCATTAAATATTTATTGAATAGGTACCTTTTGTCTGCTATGAAGAATCTTATGTTTTCCTTTTAAACTTATTATAGACTCAATATTTAGAGCTATTGTAAAATGGGGGATTGTTGATATAACATTTCAAGGTTGGTTACTTAGGAATACAGTTCATATGATTTTGAACACTTTTATTTCCAGAAAACAACTAGAATATTATCCTTCAAATACATATCACTCATAACCTATTTATTGATAATAAAGGATGATATTTTTTAAAAAGGAGTACATCTCAGATAGATATTGAAAAGAGATCAATCTTATTATATAAATGATTCACAAAAAAGATATCAAAACCAATAGTGCGAAGATAATATGTTCAAGATGATTTATAAGCCCAAATAAGCTTCTAATTGTTGAAAGTGGGGAAAAGGTTTTCTACAGTAGAAGCATAGGGTGGATAAAGATGAGAAGGATTTCCATTGCTCTGTGTCACAGTCTTTCTTTCAATCTGGTCTTCTCTCTCTGTCTGCATCACCAGAATATTAGAAAAAAATGTTTAAGGCAGAAAAGGCAGAGTTGTCAGGCTTTGCAGTAACCTCTCCATTTTACTAAAAGTATAATCAAAAAGCTTTACAGTGGCCTTCAGGAAGCTTCATGATCTGCACCTACTCAACCACTAGCTCTCAAACTTCATTCCAGTCCAGCCCCACGTACATCTTTGTTTTTCCTTGAACACACAAGGCTTGTCTTGGAGACTTGGCACTGTTGTTATTTGTGCCTGAATTGTTGTTCCCCCCAAACATCTACATGGGCAACTCTCACTTTCCTAAACCTTTGAGCAAACACTGCTTTCTTGGGGCAGCCAGGTGGCTCAGCGGTTTAGCACCACCTTTGGTCCAGGGCATGATCCTGGAGACCTGGGATCGAGTCCCATGTGGGGCTCCCTGCATGGAGCCTGCTTCTCCCTCTGTGTCTCTGCCTCTCTCTCTGTGTTTCTCGTGAATAAATAAATAAAATATATTTTTAAATGTTACTTTCTTGTTGAAACCTACTCTGATCACCCACTTTAGGAATGGCTACTTACATTCCCACCACCCTCACTCTCTTGTTCCTCTTTACCCACCATGTTTTTTTTTAATTTTCCTATAGCACTTCTCACCTTCCAATATGCCATATAATTTATAATATTTGTTTTCTGTCTACTCTCATTAAAATATAAGCTACATAAAGACAGAGATCTTTTTTGCTTTGTCAATATATTCAAGTATCAAGTATAAACTATGTCTACTACATTGTGGGTGCTTAAATATACTGAATGATGAATAGGTGAATATAGTATCATTCACTTAGTTTTAACTCTTGTGCCACTTAACATATACAAACCATGGAAACTCACACAACTTGATGAACCTTTCTGAATAAAATAGGAATAGTTGCACCTGGTTCACTGGATAGTTACATGAATTAAATGAGACTCTGTATTGAAGGCATTTAGCACAAAGCCCAGCATAGAATTAGAATGAACTATTGGCTATATAAACAAATTTGAACTCCAATTTAGAAGAGTGCCAAATTCCATTAAGGACCAAATATTTCTAGATATCTTTCCTGAGTTATAATTGAGAACTCAGAGCCTCAGAATGGAGAAAAATATTTATTCCCAGATGTATTACCATGCTGTGGCTTACAGACCTGAAGTTCACAATGTTCCAACTTGCCACTTCTTGTCTAAAAGAATTTTGTTTCATCCAAAACTTGGAGGTCTCCTCATTTAATTTTCTTCCACATCACTAAAAGAAAAAAAATTAAATAATTCATCCCAACACGAATTCATGAGATCTAATTATTGGCACTTTACCTTACAAAAATATAATCACTTACCACTTCTTCTAGTTCAGTTCCAGACAGACAAACAAGATTCAATCCTGCCAAAGACTGACCCTGACTGTGGACTTTCTTAGGAAAGGAGCAGGTTTGGAACAAGATTTTTTTTTCAAAGATTTTATTTATTTATTCATGAGAGACACACAGAGAGAGGGAGAGGCAGAGACACAGGCAGAGGGAGAAGCAGGCTCCACACAGGGAGCCCAAAGTTGGACTCCATCCGAGTCTTTAGGATCAGGCCCTGGCCTGAAGGCAGCGCTAAACCCCTGAGCCACCAGGGCTGCCCTGGAACAAGATTCTAAACTCATCTCTGCTTCAGGATTCTTATAAGCCTGAGCTTCCTGTGGATAATAAGAGACCTCAGAATAGTAGCAACCGTAGATCCCAGCCCCCTGGGGTAGTTATTGAGCTTATAATGAACTCTAAGAACCTGAATCATGTACTAGACATGCAATGCTCTAGAAGATACAAGGGTAATAGAAAGTGGTTTGAAAAGTTATAGAAACAGTTATTGCAAAAATGGCAGGCTATGAATTGACTATATGAATGCTAAATCAACGTAGAATAAAGAATTGGAAGAAAAGCAAAAGTAGGGGCACCTACTTAGCTCAGTCAGTTGAGTGTGCAACTCTGTTTCTGCTTGAGTCATGATTTCATGGTTGGTGGAATTGAGCTCTGGGATCAAGCTCTGTGTCTGGCTCTGTGCTCAGTGGGGAGTCTACTTGGAGATTCTCTTCCTCTGCCCCTCCTCCCACTTCTGTGAGCTCTCTATTTCAAATGAACAAACAAATCTTTAAAAAAAATAAAAGGAAACAAAAACTATACGGAAGGATCGAGCTGCAGTCCTTCAGTTCTGCAGAGGTTCTGTAGAGGCCCTGAATGCTTCTTTTCTTAGTCAAAACACCAGCTTAAAATAGTATAAGTCAAAAGAAACAATTTACTAAAATGAGACAGACATATCTTACGGAACTCAAGGGTAGTTGGGCTTCTTAAAGGGATGTAACCAGGAAATGGAAAAGTGTCCAGAATTCAAGAAAATATTTGTTCTCTCAGTCTCTCAACTCTCTTCACAAACTCATTTTTTTCCCTCTATGCCTACATGTTGTCTCTGCTTCTCAGTATGCAGAAGTTGGCTGCCCCGGAGTTCCCTAGTTTACATCACCCCACTTCCCACCACTGCAGAGACTAACACAGCCCTCTGAATCCAAATGCCAGACTCCTGTGCTAGAGAAATGAATTCGTATAGCTTGGGTTAGATATATTCCTATTCCTTTCTTTCCCCTCACCTGCCTCCTCCAATTAACTGTAGCCCAACCAAATATAGCTGACTTGAAGGAGCAGGACAGCGCACCTCCACAGGTGTGTGATCATATTGAATTCTGAGGGAATAAGACGTTATTGTAATTTGGGCAAGTATTCAAGAGCTTATTACTCCTCCATCCTTACCCCACACCTGTGAAATTCTGTGCTCCTTTGAATTCTTCCCCTATGAACTCTCTGAGGGCCTAACCATGGGGTGGAAAGAGAACAGATTTTAAGTCCTGAGTTAGGATTTCCACAGCTCCTTCTTCCAAATTCTTGCCTGTAGCCTATTGAGCAGCATCTGGATCAAACCCTGAAATTTCCGCCTCAAGTTCAGGGATTGAAGGGGGTTGGCATTTTCCTTCCCTCTGGCTTATTACAGGTAGTTTCAGATAAAAAGTGACAGAGACTTTACCAGCCACTGCTTATATAAGAAAAATAAAATATGATCACTCCCCTTCATTAGTAGAGGAATGACAAAAAGAACAAAAAATTACAAAACACTATCAGAAACACAATCACGTAGAAAAAATTGACAGCACAGAGGAGAAAATCAGCAACTCATGTTAATGAGTCCCCCTTTTTTAGGGGACACCTGGGTGGCTCAGGGCGTGATCTCAGGGTCCTGGGATCAAGTCACACATCGGGTTCCCTGCATGGAGCCTGCTTCTTCCTCTGCCTGTGTCTCTGCCTCTCTCTCTCTCTGTGTCTCTCATGAATAAATAAATAAATAAAATCTTTAAAATAATACCCTTTTTTTAAAAAAGCCATTATCCTTAGAAAGCAGCAAAGGGAAAGCAACAGTTGTTGGTATTTTGTGGATAAAAAAGTTCAAGCAACCAAAATTAAACAATAAAATGGCTTCTCTAGAATGTTACATGTGTTTGCAAGACTGAATTTTCTCTTTGTACATTAAAGAATTCTATGGTAAAGAAACAATTAAGATTTAGCCTTGGTAAAGCACATGAGCATTAGTATTCTTTCTAAGTTTAAATTGATAGATGATTTTTGGTACATTCAATAAAAAAATTTAACGATACATCTTTTGAGTGAGTTGTGCGTAAATTAACCGGAAATACTCATGCTTGGCAATAATTTCATTCATAAAGTAATTTAATTGTGTCAGAGTGCTGCTAATTTAAACAAGATGACCTATCCCAAACATGACATTCTTGCATCAGCAGGAGATTCTTAGCTAATAGTATCATAATTTCCAACGGATATTCCAGAAGACATACACATAGCAGTGTCATTATTATAACAGGCTCCACAACCATCACTCACCAAAACTATCCTGGTACCTCCATCTTTTCATTCAGAAAACAGCTCCTGTAAATAAAAAAAAATCAGTGATAGGGCTGAGGCAGTACTTGGAAGAAATTGCGAAAAGTGAACATCTCTGTTTCTCAGAACCACCACTCTTCCTTCGTAGTTTTAGCAGAAGTCTTAATTTATTATATTATCTTTGCTTTTATGTTGTCTTGAGTGAAATTCAATTCCATCTCTCCCTTTGAGTCATGTGGAGTGGCTGCTAATGGGAATGATGACAGCACAGGATTGAGTCATACAGTCAAGAGGGAAAGAAAAGCTGCTACAGCTGATTATCATTTCTCCAGATGCCCCAGCACAGCTCAAGTAGCAGTGATTATAAATTATAAGTGCAGGTCCTTTCCAAACAGCAATGGCAAAGTTAATCAGAGAAAAACAACTGGACGTCTTTGTGCCAAGTATTTATTGTGTGTGGCACAAAGTGCAGGGTTACAAAATCTCTATCTTCAAGGAACTGGTAAACCAGTTCCAAAGACAAGCCATAGACATATAAAAATTTGCAAAACAAAACCATGGTTAAATTCACCAATGGTAGTAAGGAAAGCATTTATTTACAGGATAATAGAGATTTACATAAGCACAGTACAACAGCATACAGAATTTTCACTGGTATAGTCTCATTTAATCCTGATAATCAATCTGAGAAATTGGTCTTGTCTCTCTTTTACAGATGAGAGTCCAATGGTTCAGCAATTTCAAAGTCACTTTCTGACAGTTCTAGTAATGAGGCAGCTTTCCTGATATTTTCTCTTACCAGTCGTTGAGTTATTGTGCTATGTTTAGATAGAACTAAGATACGGAGGACCAGGTAAGACCATAGGTTGTCATGATCTCCTTTGTTGGGCATAGGTATTGCCAGAGTTGAACATCTGGAAAACAAGCAGGTCTCCAAACAAGAACCCAAAACTTTTACATTCAGCCTGCAGGAGGAGCTTTTATTCCTTTGGGCCTCAGTGTCTTGATCTTATTGTTCAAAGAGGGTGGAGACTCCTGATAATTGATATAGAACATGTCCACCCACCACAAAGTGGCTGGCCAGGTCCTCAGAGTGGGACAGGGTTGTCCAGTCCCAGAGGACGTAAACCATTTTGTAACCCTTACTATCCTCAATTCATGGTTTTCTGGCTGTGTTTGTTTGTTTTCCCTTTTGTCCTCACTCAGCCCCAACTTTCAACATCTTAGCTGAATATATTGGTCTTCAGTGCTGAGTTGCAAAAAGCAAAGAGCAAATGTACTCCTGAGACATTTGTGGTGTTAAAGGTGGTGGTCCCTGAGGTAAAAGTGAGTCTTAGTCAAATCTACCTATTATTCTCAAAGTGAAGATTTTTCTATGAACAACTAAGGAGTAGTTGAGGTCATTTTACTAGTAGGGAAGGCAGGAGTTTCCTGTTTGTGAAACAGGTTAGTAAGTAAGGTGGGAGTATTGATCTTCAGTTTTCTGACCTTAACACCACCCCTCTTCCTATTGCCACATCCACCTAACACAGAAGAAGAACAATGTGGAACAGTGCTTTTCATGAGGTAGAGACATGACTAATTAGTTAACACTCCTCAGGAAAACCAGTAGAGAATCTTTGATCCATGGAATAAAATATATTTGTATGTAATCAGAGAGATAAGAAAAGAATTTGAATGTAATGGTCCACAAACACCTAACAAGGTGATTTTCAAGATGGCAGTCATCAGAAGTTTTGAATGCTGAATTTACTCAAGGCTTCATTTTTCAAAGTGCTCTTAAATCTCTTTTGTATCCCCCACCTTTTTCTCCATTGAAAGGTAACTTCAGAGTTTAAAACTCCCCACCACTCAACCACCATATCCACTGGACAGTTGGTACATAGTGTGATTATAGACACCTTCTACTATTCACTCATCATATCAAGTCTTTCTACCTCACAGCCACAGCTATATCCCAACAAGGTTGTGAACTAAGACATGCTAAGGCAGTCTCCTGTATCCTCAGTCTTTTCTGGAATTCTTGCAACTCCTATGTTTGAAATGACTAAGCTCTAGAGGAGTTTGAATTTGCCTCCATCAGTATATCACTAAAACTAAATTTTAAATTTGTTGGTGCTGTGACTGCTGAACTGCTCTTTAGCAAATGTAACAGGAACAGATACGTTGCACAGTTTGAAACCAGTGACTAATATGAAATTTTGCAGAATTTATGCAAGGAGTCACTTCACATTAACCAAAATTTTTGAGTTTGAACCTACCTTAAATATACATAAAAACTATAATAATTTACTCAGATATTTATTTCCCACAAATGATCTACAAGTAACTCTACTCTGCTTCTCTAGTTAAAGATGACCTGAAAAATAAAAGAAGAAGAAAAAGAACAGTTTTTAAAGAAGCACTTAGCTTGTAAAATTACAAGATGATTTTTTTCTTGTGGTTCATAAACTGGCTCTGAGGACAACCCTGAGAAAGTGATGTTAAAATGCTGGAGCCAAGGAATCATCAGGAGAGTTAAGTGTCTAGTTTTCCAAGGTAACAATTTTCAAGGGTACAGTGCTGCCTTCTCTTTATGCTTCCTTCTTTTTTGAAGAGGTTTCTGTTGAAAAAAGTTGATCTTACTTTTTAATGGTTATATATATATATGTATATATTTATATATTCATACATATATAAAATATATATGAATATAAATATATGTCAATATTAATATGAATATATATATTCATCATTCAGATAAAATATACTCATATATTTCAATGATAATTTGTGTCCACTTTATTAGCTTTAAAGCAATACAATTATAAAAACTATACCAAAATATATCAGTTTTCATCTCAGGCTAGGGGACAGAGTGTGATTGTTATAGTTTTTGTTTCCTTTATGGCTTTCTGTATTTTCCACATTTTCTACATTGAGAATGTATTTCTTTTATAATCAGAAAAAATTAAGAATTATTTATAAAGTGAGCTTATTCATACTGTACTCTGGGGGGGCGGAGGGTGTTAAGCAGTACCATTATTCCTTCTGAGAAAAACCAAAATTTCCTTTCATAAGAAGAAATAAGGTTTATATAAGAATTATATAACCAGACTCTGGTTGGCACCCTATTGAAAGAATTTTCTTTGAGTGGATTTTATGATCCAAAATATTAATTCAGCACATTTCAATGTTCTCTGCTCTGGGTGGCACATTAATTTTCTCTCATTGAGTTCCAAGGAGTTCTGTGTGTGAACAAGCTATCTAGGGAATGGAACTGAAACCTGGCTCAGCAGGCACTCAGCATCTTCTGTCATGGTTCTCTTCATTGTTTACATAGCCCAGAATTCTTTTGGGCCAGGGAAGCATTTGTTTATTGAATTTTCCTTAAGATGCCAGTAGGTTTAAATTAAGGAGGACTTCATTTAGAGAAAAAGCATGCAGAGGGGTTTCATAACACAAAGCATTTGAGAAAATAGAAATATTTTACCCATTCATTTGTTCTTCTCATCTTGAGTAATGTTACATGTCCAACTTAGACATGGGCAAGCCTCTTTTTTTTTTGTAGGGTTCTTTTTAAATTAAAAATTATTCTGTAGTGTAATTAAAATCCCAACTTTTTAACTGCCTTAAGGACTTTCCTCTTTATTCTTATTCACATCAACCCTTCTGGTTCAGGTAACAATAGAAAACCTGATTTAACAGTCATATACTGATGAATAAAGTTAAAAGTTAGATTCTTCTGGTTTCTACAGTTTTCTTCCAGTTCCATAAGGAATTGTTATTAGGGAATCAATGAGCCTTATTTCTCTAAAGATAGAATTTATATTTTGCCCTCTGACATGTGTTGTTATTCTAAGCATGACTCTAGACTAGATATGAAAATCTGATATTGCCAGTGGATACTCACTCAGTAATGAAGCAGAAGTAAAACAAAATTTTCCAGTCTCGTTTTGGATTAGACACTAGCTACTGAGCTTTACTTGACTCTGGGTTTTTGTTTTGTTTTGTTTTTGTTTTTTGACTCTATGTTTTAAGGCAACTCAATGTCCATTTTATTTTCTTTATGTACCTGGACATCAACCTCCATTCAAAGCAAGTGTGAAATGGTATCAGTTAAGAAAACATTAGCAGCCAGAGACATCTTTTTTTTTGTGCAAACATTTCAAGCTCATCTCATTTCACTAGATTTCTATTCATAGATACAGTATCTATGGAAATATCCATATGCAGGGGCAGCCTGGGTGGCTCAGCGGTTTAGTGCCGCCTTCAGCCCAGGGCCTGATCCTAGAGACCCAGGGTCGAGTCCCACGTCGGGCTCCCTGCATGGAGCCTGCTTCTCGCTCTGCCTGTGTCTCTGCCTCTCTCTCTCTCTGTGTCTCTCATGAATAAATAGATAAAATCTTAAAAAAAAAATAAAGAAATATCCATATGCAAAATATGAAGATAAGGTAAAATACAGTCACTGGGGGGTACCATTTCTTTATTTATGAAGGAGTTAATACAAGTTTAAAAGACACAATTCCTAAAAATCATTCCTTTGGTTTACTTGGAGTTCTCAAGGTTCTAATATTATAATATTATTTTGAAGGTGTAACAAAAAGAAAAAATGTATAGATTCCTCAAATAAAAGTACATTTCTTAAAAAAGAAAACTTCCAAAAGCATTTTAAACTTATATTCCAGTGTAGTTATCATACAGTGTTACATTAGTTTCAGGTGTACAGTATAGTAATTTACCGCATTCCATACATTGCCCAGTGCTCATCACAAGTGCCCTCAGTTTGTTTTCTGTAGGTAAGAGGCTGTTTTGTTGACCTGTCTTTGTCTTTTTTCCCTTTGTTTATTTGTTTTGTTTCTTAAATTCCACATGAGTGAAATCATATGATATTTGTCTTTCTCAGACTGATTTATTTCACTTACCATTATACTCTCTAGCTTCATCCATGTTATTACAAATGGCAAGATTTCATTCTTTTTTATGGCTCAATAATATTCCTCTGTGTGTGTGTGTGTGTGTGTGTGTGTGTGTGTAAAAACCTCTTCTTTATCCAATCATCTATCAGTGGACACTTGGGCTGCTTCCATAGTTTGGCTATTGTAAATAATGTTGCTGCAATAAACATATGGGTGCATACATCCCTGTGAATTGATGTTTTTGTATTTTTTTTTATAAATACCCAATAGTGACATTACTGGATCATACTGTCTTCCAGAGTGGCTGCACCAGTTTGCATTCCCACCAACAATGCACAAGGGTTCCTTTTTCTCCATATCCTCACCAAACACTTATTGTTTCTTGGTATTTTATTTAGCCATTCTGACAGGTTTCAGGGGATATCTCATTGCGGTTTTGACCTGCATTTCCCAGATGATGAGTGATGTTGAACATCTTATCATGTGTCTTTTGGCCATTTGTATCTTCTTTGGAGATGTGTCTGTTAATGTTTTCTATCCATTTTTAATTGGATTATTGGAGTTTTTCATGTTGACTTGTATAAGTTCACTATATATTTTGTATATTAACTCCTATCAGATATACCATTTACAAATATCTTCTCCCATTCAGTAGGTTGTCTTTTTGTTTCGTTGATGGTTTCTTCTACTGTGCAAGCACCTTTTATTTTGGTATAGTCCCAACAGTTTATTTTTGCTTTTGTTTCTCTTGCCTGAGGAGACATATCCAGAAAAATGTTGCTAGGGCCAATGTCCAAGAGATTATTGCCTATGTTCTCTTTCAGGAGTTTTGTGATTTCAGATCTCACAGTTAGAACTTTAATCCATTTTGAGTTTATTTTTTAATATGATGCAATAAAGTGGTCCAGTTTTATTTCTTTGTGTGTAGCTTTCCAGTTCTCCCAATACCATTTGTTAGAGACTGTCTTTGCTCCGTTATATATTCTTGCCTCTCTTGTCACAGATTAATTGACCATATAAGTATGAATTTATTTCTGAGCTGTTTATTCTGTTCCATTAATCTATGTGTCTATTTTTTTGTGCCAGTAGCACTCTGTTTTGGTTACTCTAGCTTTGTAATATAACGTGAAATCTTTAATTGTGATTCCCCTAGTTTTGTTTTCATTCTTCAAGATTGCTTTGTCTACCTGAGGTCTTTTGTGGTTCTATACAAATTTTAGAATTATTTGTTCTAGTTCTGTGAAATTGCTGTTGGTATTTTGATGGAGAATTCATTAAATCTGTAGATTGCTTGGAGTAGTACAGACATTTTAACAATATCTGTTCTTCTAATCTATGAGCATGGAATGTCTTTCCATTTCTGTGTCATTTTCAATTTCTTTCATCAATGTTTTATAATTTTCAGAGTACAGGTTTTCACCTTGTTGGTTAAGTTTATGCCCAGGTATTTTACTATTTTTGGTGCAATTGTAAATGGGATGGTTTTCTTAATTTCTCTTTCTGCTGCTTCATTAGTACTGTATAGAAATGCAATGGATTTCTGTACATGGATTTTATATCCTGTGACTTTACTGAATTCATTTGCCATTTCTAGTAGTTTTTTGGTGGAGTCTTTAGGGTTTTATATATAGAGGATAATATCACCTGCAAACAGGGAAAATTTTACTTCTTCTTTACCAACTTGGATGCCTTTTATTTCTTTTTGGTTGTCTTATTGCTGTGGCTAGGATTTTCATACCATGTTGAATAAAAGTGATGATAGTGGACATCCTTGTCTTATTCCTGACCTTAGGCAAAAAGTGCTCAGTTTTTTGCCCATTGAGTAAGATGTTCACTGTGGGCTTTTCATATAAGGCCCTTATTATGTTGAGGTATGTTACTTCTAAACTTACTTTGTTGAAGGTATTATCATAAGTGGATATTGTATTTTGTCAAATGCCTTTTCTGCTTCTATTCAAATGATCATATGGTTTTTATTCTTTCTCTTATTGATATTATGTATCACATTGATTGATTTGTGACTATTGAACTATCCTTGTATCCCAGTGCAAGTAGAGTAAACTCCACTTGATCACAGTGAATACTTTTTTTAATGTATTGTTGGATTCAGTTTGTTAATATTTTGTTGAGAATTTTTATGTCTATATTCATCAGAGACATTGGCCCGTAGTTCTCTTTTTTTGTGGTGTCTTTATCAGGGTTTGGTGTCAGGATAATGCTGGCCTCATAGAATCAATTTGGAAGTTCCCCTTCCTCTTCTATTTTTTGGAAAAGTTTGAGAGGAACAGTTATTAACTCTTCTTTAAATGTTTGATAGAATGCTCCTGTGTTGCTATCTGGTCCTGGACTTTTGTTAATTGAGAGTTTTTTGAGTACCAATTCCATTTTATTATTGGTAATAGGTGCACTCAAATTTTCTATTTCTTTTGGCTTCAGTTTTGATAGGTTATAAATTTCAGCAATTTTTTAAAAGGGCAGTGGGGGGAAAGGGAAGGGAGTGAGAGAATCTTAAGCAGGCTCTATGCTCAGTGCAGAACCTGATGAGGGCTTGATCTCACAACCCCAAGATCATAACCTGAGTCAAGATCAAGAGTCAGGCACTTAACTGATTGAGCTACCCATACACCCGTTTCAGTATTTTAAAATATTGTAGAAATGTATAATTGAATGAGTGGGGGGCTCCTGAGTCGCTCAGCCAGTTAAGTGTCTGCCTTTGACTCATGTCATGATCCCAGAGTCCTGGGATCAAGCTCCACATTGGGCTCTCTGCTTGGCAGGGAGTCTGCTTCTCTCTCTCCCTCTGTTCTCTCTCTCAAATAAATAAATAAAATCTTTTTTAAAATAATAGTTGAATGAGTAGCACAATAACCATTTATTGGGAATGTCTATGATATCAAGAATTTGTTTTTAATTTCATGGATAAATATATATTATTACATTATGGAATTCCTTCCAAAAGATGTGGGAATTGTATTTGTAAAGACTTACTCTGCAGGTTACAGATTATCTCTACTTCATACATTTTATGAAAATTGTTTAAAAATGTTTTGTTTTCCAAACTGTGGTCAAAGTTATTCTGTCCAAGGAAGTCCCATCTCCAAAAATTGCTTTATTTTAGAGGGAGAGAGAGAGAGATAGAGTATGTGTTCATGATTTGGGGGAGGAGGGCTGAAAGGAGAGGGAGAGAGAGCATCTTAAGCAGACTCCATGCCCAGCATAGAGCCTGGGGTAGGGCTCCATCTCACAACCCTGAGATCATGACCTGAGCCAAAATCAAGAGTCAGATGCTTAACTGACTGAGTCACTCATGTGCCCCCTTTAGGAATTGCTTTTAATTACAGGTAATTAGGATGGTGTGCCAATTACTTGCAAGAACTTCTTACTTTTTGTTAACCAAGTCTTGATTTTTTAGTTCATGTTTTAATGTTATTTTCAGTTCATTTAAATTTCAGAAAGTTAATGTGGACAATACAATTATAAAAGCAGTCAGCTTTCCTTTCTCTTAGAGCTGTTTGTAATTGGTTTGGCCTTGGCCACAATTATTCTAGAACTAATATCCATCAATTGCATACAATGTTCCAAACACTATGCTTGGTGCTAAGTAAATAATGGTATGACTAAGCAGACTATTATCTCTAGTCACCTATAATGTAATGGGAATAACTGCTACTCAACCAACAATAACCAAACGAAGCAAGACAGGTTCTAAAAGGAAGTGCAAAATACTATGGAATCCCATAAGGGAAAATTAATATTGAGTGAGGTTTTAGAAAAGGTTCTCTGGAGGAAATTACATTTAGGCTGAGACCTAATGGTAGTTGTCTCCCAATATTTTTCTCCTTATACCACTGTAATAGGACTTTGCCTGGATATACAGAGGTTCAGAACCAAGACTCCTTCCTTTCTCTGGAGCTAAATGAAGTCAAATGACTAATTTTTGGCAAAGGAAATATGAAGAGAGACAATATATGAAACTTTTATTTTGTACCCTCAGAGGGAAAGTATATGATCTTATTTCTCTTTTCCTCACTTTCTACTGTCTAGAATATGATAATGGAGACAAGGCATCCTAGAGAACATGATTAAGGGAAATCCTATGAGGATAGCAAAATAATAAGAAACGAGTATGGGCCTCTGTTGATATTCAGAGTATAGTAATCATACCAACTTAAATAAACCTGTCTTATTTAAATCACTGTTATTTTTGTTCTCTGTCACACACAGCTGTACATATATGTTAACACTGTCTTGAAGGAACAGGCTACATAAACCAGAAGAGCACAGCTTCCTAGACAAATAGATAATTATGCAGAACTCATTCATGAAACTAAACTTATTCAATATTTCTGGAATGGAAGTAGATAAAGGCAGATTTATCAAGATGAAGTTGTAAAAGTGCTATAGCAGATTGTTGTAGAAATGACCTCCAATTTATTAGTGTCTCCCAAGTATTCATCTAAGCCTGACCATGTGATTTCCCTTGGCTAAATAGACAGCACCCAAGAATGTTAGCAAAGACTTGAAAAGTGCTTATACATAACGTTTTCTCCCTCACATTGCTTTTTTTTTTTTTTTTTACATTGCTCTTTTGGACCCTGAAACCACCACCTGTGAACAAGCCTGAGCTAGCCTGTTGAAAGATGAGAGACCATGTAGAGCAGAAATGTATAGTCCCAGCTGAGCAACTTTAGACAAACCAACCTATAATGAGTGAGGCTGTATCTAACCTCCAGCAAAGCTGAAAGATGACCACAGAGATCTGCCAAAATAGCCCAGATGAGAAATGCCTAGCTGACCTACAGAATCATGAGCAAATAAATTTTTTTAAGCTGCTATGTTTTGGGGATGCCTGGGTGGCTCAGTGGTTGAGCGTCTGCCTTTGGCTCAGGGCATGACCTTGGAGTTCCGGGATCAAGTCCCACATTGGGCTTCTTGCATGGAGCCTGCTTCTCCCTCTGCCTATGTCTCTGCCTCTCTCTCTCTATTTCTCATGAATAAATAAAATCTTAAAAAAAATAAGCTGCTATGTTTTGGAATGGTTTGTTACACAGCAAATGCTAACTGATACAAGTAGAGGACAGAATATATGAGCTCTTATGGTTATTATTAATTCAACCCATATTTATTAAGCCACTAACTATGTATCAGACAGTGTGTTAAGTAGGCAATGGAGATGCACCAGTATCCAAGACACAAGGTCTCTGCCCTGATGGAGCTTACATTCTTATTGGCCATACTAAGGAATTTGATTTGTCATAAGGAAAATTAAAAAAAAAAAATTAAAAGTCTTTAAAACAAAAGCTAATTAATTCAATTTGCATTTTTAAAAGATTGTTCTATTTACAATGTGGAGAATAGATTGGAAAGGGTAAGTATATACACTGAAAGATGAGTTAATAGACTGACACAATAGTCAGATGAGGGATAATTGTAACTTAAACTGAGATGATACCGGTGGACATAAAGAAGAGAGATTAGTTAGCTAAGATACAGAAAGGACAGGATTTGGTAATTGATTAAAACTATGGAGTAGGGAAAAAGGATGATCTAGGATGACTCACAGGTTTCTAGCTTGAGCAAGTCCTCAGTAAATAATTCTGCCATTTACTGGAGTAAAGAACATGAAAAGTAGATAAGGTCTATGTAATAAAGATTGTCAGTTCAGATTTGAAATGCTCATGAAATATTAAAGTAAAAATAGCAAAAAGATAATTCTGGAGCTACATGAAACATCTGATCTACATATATAAATTTGGAATTATTTGGCATAGTGATGGAAATTAACCCACAGGAGTAGATGAGACTGCCTAGAGAGTGGATAGTGAAAAGGAGAAGAATGGAAGACTTTGGACAGAATTTGGAGGAATGACAACATTTAATGGTTTAGCAGAGAAGGAGAATCTATCTAAAAAAAATTTGAGAAAAAAAAATCACCAGAATGGGAACCTAGAATGTGTCTTAATGTAAAAAAAAAAAAAAAAAGGAAAAGAATATTTTAAGAAAAAAATGGTCAATTCTATTGAATGTTGCTGAGTGGCTAAAATAACTGAGGACTGAAATATCTTATTTGGATATAGTAACTGGGAGGCCATGGATGAGATAGCAGATATTACTATAGAGGAGGACTCAGTTGGAAGCCAGGATGGAATGGAGTGAAAAGACAGTGGAAAACAAGGTAAAAGTGACAGTGTACACAACATTGTCAAGAAGTCAGGCTAGGCTGTGAAGGTGCACCTGGGTGGCTCAGCTGGTTAAATCTCTGGCTCTTGATTTCAGCTCAGGTCATCATCTCCAGGTCATGGGATTTTGTCCTGCAATGGGCTCTTTATTCAGCCTGGAATCTCCTTGGGATTCTCTCTCTCCGTCTCCCTCTGCTCTTCCTCTTGCTCACACATTCTCTCTATATATCTCTCTAAAAAATTCTTTAAAAAACAAAAAGACGGGGGATCCCTGGGTGGCTCAGCAGTTTGGCGCCTGCCTTCCGCCCACGGCGTGATCCTGGAGATCCGGGATCGAGTCCCGCGTCAGGCTGCCTGTGTGGAGCCTGCTTCTCCCTCTCCCTGTGTCTCTGCCTCTCTCTCTCTCTTTCTCTCTCATAAATAATAAAATTTTTTAAAAATAAAAAAATAAAAAACAAAAAGATATCAGGCTGTCAATAGGAGAGGAAAGATAAGAATGTGACCGCACAGGGAAACATGGGGTCAAAGAATGGCTTAAATATTTACATATTTTAATACTGATGAGAAGAAGCCAATAAAGATGAAGAGGTTGAAGCTATACGTTAAAGTAAGGATGAGATTCAGGTGGAAGAGATGATTGTTTATAGGAGACAAAGCAGTTTGTCCAGAGAGTTGGGGGGGTGGGGGGAAGAGATAGCAGCAGATGCAGGAATATTTGTGAATCTAGTGGCAAGAAGTCAGAGGAGATCTGATATGATGATTTCTCTCTTTACATGCAAAATACAGGAGGTAGTTGTTATAATGATAATAAAGAGGTGAGGGAAGTGAGACTTGGAGATTTCAGGAGAGTGAAGAAAGTCTGGAATAGTTGTTATGGGAAGAGGGAAAGCAAACTGAGTTGGGAAGCTGGGTAAAATTGCTGAG
Source organism: Vulpes vulpes (assembly GCF_048418805.1). Taxonomy (NCBI): domain Eukaryota; kingdom Metazoa; phylum Chordata; class Mammalia; order Carnivora; family Canidae; genus Vulpes; species Vulpes vulpes. The sequence continues at coordinate 80,973,173 of NC_132789.1, forward strand.
CACTGTTGAGAACCAAGTTGAATTTGTGAGCATGAATTTTATAGTAGTGACATTTGAGTTTAGACTGGGGGAGAGGGATTATTGGGATCACCCAGAGTTGAAGGCTTTTCAGGTGAATGTGGCCAACAGGCAAAAGGTCAAGGGAATCATTAGCAAGATAGTTGAACTACCACAGGAGCATGGAATCTAATCTAAGGAGGATAATGAGAGAATAGGAGGAAATAGGAGAAATAGGAGAAATAGGAGAATAGGAGAAATAGGAGGAAACTGATTCATCAAGAGAAAGAGAGATCAATGGCCTAGAGCACCAAATGAGGTAGAACAGGGCAGAAATAGTTAAGCAGGAAGCCTTGAGGACAAGAGGACAAGCAGACCTTAGGGTGACCCCCATGATGCTCACCTCCCAGTGCTCACACTTTTGTGTGATTCTCTTCACTTGAGAGTAAGGAGGACCTATCAATTGCTTCTAACCAATAGAATACAGCAAAGGTAACAGGATGAACATGATTACATTACTCAAGACTATAATGGCCATCTTAAGAGGAACCTTGTCTTCTTTGCAAGTTTGAAGAAGCAAGCTGCCACGTTGTGAGCTGAACCATGCACCCATGTCAAGGGCCATGTAATAACTGAAAATGTCCTCTTGCCAGCAGTCAACATGAAACTAAGACTTCCTCTCTTTCTTTTATATATGTTTTTTTTTGTTTGTTTTTTTACATAACCATGTTTCTTTTATATATATATATATATATCTTTTATATATATATTTTTTATTGGAGTTCAATTTGCCAACATATAGTATAACACACAGTGCTCATCCCGTCAAGTGCCCACCTCAGTGCCCATCACCCAGTCATTTTTATTTTTGTAAAGATTTTATTTATTTGACAGAGAGAGAGAGCCAAAGATCATAAGTAGGAGGAATGGCAGAGGGAGAGGGAGAAATAGGCTTCTTGCCAAGCAGGGAGCCCAACTTGTTGTGCCCAAGATTGTGAATCCGAGAAAACCACTAAGGAGCCGACACTGATGGAAGTACATGAGGGTTTATTAACAAGCTCGAGCTTGGGTCCAAGTATACCCGACACAGAGGAGTAGGGACTTGGACCCTGAGAAGGGTTACAGCTGGATTTTTATGGGCTGGTCTAGGGGTAAGGTGGGGGTGTGAGAATCTCCAGTAAAGAGGTCTCACAAGCTCTTGCTTCCTTATTCCGATAAGGGCATGCTTTGTGGTTTTTTCTGTAGCCAGGGTAAGGTAGAGTTCACTTCCTGGTCACAGTGGCCTGAGATGGCTGCCGAAGCTACAATGGCTATACTCGTGCCAATGTTAAACTTGAATGGTCCTAATTTTCTCGGCCTCCACACGACTCAGGGCTCGATCCCAGGACTCTGGGATCATGACCTGAGCCAAAAGCAGACACTTAACTGACTGAGCCACCCAAAAGCCCTGAAACTAAGGCTTTCAATCCAACAGCCTGTAAAGAACTGAAATCTGCCAACAATCACATGAGCTTGAAAACAGATCCTTCTCCAGTCTTGCCTCAGTTTAGACTGGATCCCCAGTCAACACCTTTTTGGTAACACTGAGAGACCCTAAAGCTGAGTCTGTACTCCTAACACATAGAAACTATGAGGTAATAAATATGTTTTAAGCTGCCACAGTTTCTCACATAGAAACTATGAGGTAATAAATATGCTTTTAAGTTTGTAATGATATTATCACAAAGCATATATAATAAATAGAGAAGATGTAGTCAAATGGAGAAATATCAAACCAGAAGTGATGACAAAGCACAGGGTATTAGTTCCAGAGGAGGTAGAGGACATGAAGTAAAGGGGTCAGTGGAAACAAGGAGAATTAGAGAAACAAGTTGTGTTATTTGTTTCACAATGACCAAGAACTTATATCTGCAATGAGCTTCAGACTTTAAAAACATGTGATGAAAATAAGTACCAAGAATCCTCAGCTGTGCATATACAGAAAGATGTGGTCTCACATCAATAATGAGAAGATAAGCACCATACTGGGACATCTGTGTTTAGTATAAAATGATAATACAAACCACCAGCTCTTTTGGAAGCACCATCATGAACATGGTCTTTGGACATGTCTGTGTTTGTACCATAGCTCTGTGATTTACCAGGTATATGGCCATTAGAAATTATCTTCAGGTCACTGAGTTTTTGTTTCTTTCATGTAAAATGTATTATTTCAGTGCGGGGTTGCTATAATGATTAAATGAGATGATAGATGCAAAACACTTACTGCTGTGCCCGGCATAAATACAGCTCAAATACAACTCTTTGCTTCAAGAAACTTTGATTTCACAAGAGTAATTGATCAAATGGACTAGAAAGCAATGTCACATAGGCAGTTAAAGAGAGAAAGCTCTTAGAAGAACCAACATGAAAAAATAGCCACTCATCTGTATAAATAGAATAGCACATAAGGAATGGAGAAATTCATTATGTCTCACCAAAGATGAAGAAAGAGGAAAATCCTAGTTTTTAAAGAAATGAGATAATGGATTAAAATTTTACAGAATGTAACAAAAACTTCAGAAATATGATCTAAGTTTTTCCTGAAGAGACACTGAATCAATATCCATACTTCACAAGATCAACACACTTTTAAACGTTTCTTTTCCTGTGAGTAAAGACTTCATTTTAGGACTATCTCCATGTGTACTGTTGGCCTTTGTGTTGGTTTCACATGCAGAGCCTCTCACTTCTTCAAGAGTAAAATAAAATTATACTTCCTCAGGTGCGTATTCTTCCTCATGTTAAGTTATTCTTTAAAAGCAATAAACAATGTACATTTGATGATTAAAATAGAATTATTTTTCATAGGAAAATGAAGTCTAGCTCAGTATGTTTTAAATTCATGCTCCCAAGAATAAACCCACAATTCTCCATTTCTTTACCAAAAAGGGGGGGGAGGGAAGTCATCTGTTTTAAAGGATATGAAATCCTGACATTTGGGTTAATTTACACTTAAATTATCCAAACATATTTCAAAAACTAGTTGATATTTGAGAATATATATTTCAGATATTTTAAATAGAAAAATCACATTTTATGTAAGGTAAACAAACCAAAACACCAAAAGATTGAATCTTGTGGAACCTATGGTCTTATGAAATACAAATAGATTTTAAAGTTAGAAAGCTTTCTTTCTCATCCAACATTTATTCTAAATTTGTGCATGTAAAAATATCTGTAATGTCTACAAAATGCCCAGGTGTTTATAATTATTAATAAGTGAAAATGTTTGCAGAACTTCATGCCCTTGGCCAGGACATAACATTTAGACACATTTCCAACAAAGAACTGAAGGATTTCTTTGATGAGTAAACCACCCATTTTGAAAATAAAAGGGTACATGCAATTCATGAATTTTAGAATAAGGCCAAATTTGTGGTCTCAAACCACCCCACACAAATAATTTTTTAACTATATCATATTCTATCAAATTTTGATATATTGTTGCCTTAGATGTAATGATTTCTTTGGCCCTAAAATTTAAATGCTAAGTTTTTGTTTTAGTTAGAACATTCTTTTACAAATAAATGTATCTGTCCCCGTCCAGACCAATAACCACAAGACTACTGCAAATCCACATTTTAAACTATATGATAAAGGTTTCTATAACATAAATTTTCTCCAGGACAATTATGTTTAAGATAAATAATGTTTTAAATGTTTACTTGAAAATGTTTAAATGATTACATATTTAACTTTGATTTAATTAGATTCATATTTCTTATTTCTAAAGAAATGTTTTGCCAGATTGTCAAATTGAGAAAATTGTACACAGCTTGGCATCTTTGAGAATTAGGTCTTCATCTTGATTAAGGTAGCCTGTTTTGAATAAGTAAGTCTTAGTATTTTTACATTACTCTTGAATTAAACACATCTAGAAATAGAGCATGTTTTCATTCAATAATTAGTAAAGTTCATTTGCATGTTATTTTGGTGGCTTAGTTGCCAAACATTTAGCTAAATGATAAATAGATACTCATTGACGAATTAAATTTTGCTACAGGGTGGTCTTGATATGAGTCAAAGCCAGAAAATTAATGCTCAGTTTCCAAAACACCTAATGCACACAAAAAGAATTCTATAGCTGTGTGGGCTTTCAATTCTGTGGATTTATAATGTCTTACATATTTTATTAATTGTCTACATAGTTAAGGTATTATACTTTTTTACATCATTTACGTAGGGCTGAGATACAAATGAGTTAATTTACTTGATGTAATCATTAATTACTGAATCATCTCAGTTGTAATTCTGTTTATGAGGTCATTTCATGATGTAGACTATTTTCCATTATTTTATAATTAAGTACCATTTCTGAACACCCTCTGGTCCCATTAGCTCACCCTTTCAATTCCATTGAAGTAAAATGTATTAGCAAATTATAACACTGCAGCTGATTCAGGTATTTTAAGAAATTGACATTTACTAAAGAAAAAGTCTAGCATATACTATAAAAATAACACTTTAAGTCACTACCCTTAAATAAAACTACTTTTTAAAAATAAGTTTGAGGGCAGCCCCGGTGGTGTAGCGGTTTAGCGCCGCCTGCAGCCCAGGGCATGATCCCGGAGACCCGGGATCAAGTCCCACGTCGGGCTCCCTGTGTGGAGCCTGCTTCTCCCTCTGCCTGTGTCTCTGCCTCTCTCTCTCTCTCAATGTCTATGAATAAATAAATAAAATCTTTAAAAAATAAAAACAAGTTTGAATCAGTAACACTCAATTCCAAGAGACGTAACTTCTACTTCTAGCCATCATGAGAAATATATGCAAGAAACTCCTGTTGCAGGCACCCAGGGACCTCCGAACGGACCTCCCTCTCTCTGAGACCTACTCCATTCAATGAGCAGAGAGCAAATCAGTGAATTAAGGATTTTCAAGGGCATATGAGCAAAGTTTTTGGAGACAAAAAAAAAAAATTAGATGTGGAGCTGGCTACATAAAAGAGCCTGGTGATAAAGGCAGGTTACAGTCTTTGCAGCTGTGATGAAGTACCGTGAATGCTGCAGATAGAATCCATCTGGGGGATCCCTGAGTGGCTCCGCGGTTTAGCGCCTGCCTTTGGTCTGGGGGGCGATCCTGGAGTGCCAGGATAGAGTCCCACATCGGGCTCCCAGCATGGAGCCTGCTTGTGTGTGTGTGTGTGTGTGTGTGTGTGTGTGTGTGTGTGTGTGTGTGTGTGTGTCTCTATCATGAATAAATACATAAATAAATCTTTAAAAATCAAAAAGAATCCATCTGACTCCGACATGATTCCATCATTCCATCAGTGATTCAACATGATTAAGAATCAACTGTATGTATTTAGTAAAGGTCAACTATCTGTAAAGAAACTCATGTAAATTCCATCTGCTAACTAGTGCTCCTGCTCTTAGGGAATTTATATATAGCAATAAAATTTTAGTTAAATTAAATAAGTAAGTATAATGTGTAATGTATAAGAAAAAAGACCTAATTAATCTGTGGTTTTTTAAACGTTTTTTTACAACAAATGATATGTAGCAAAATAACTAAAATTAATTATGAATAAATTAAATATAAATGGAGCAGGGACCAGAGGTAAAGTCTTTTGTGTATCTTACTATAGATTTTATTCTGAATTCACTAAAAATTTACTGAAGAATTTTATCCAGGGGAATCATATGAAATTATTTGTAGCATACAAAAATCCATTTAGTCGCAGTGGGTATAAAGAAGTCAAGTTAGAGAAAGAAATTATAAGTGTGGAAACCTTAAGAAATTGTTGAAGTAAATCTGGTAAGAAATGATGGGTTCCTAATAAATAAAGGACCTACACAATACTTATCAATAACTGGAGAAACCACTAGATGAAACACTATAGGGATTTTTTTAAAGGCTGGATTAGTGTGATAACACACTAAGCCACTAGAAACTTGTTTATTATATGCCCCCTGAAATGATGAAATAGTAACCATCCATAGAGCATTCTTACAAAAATTCTAATCAAGCTTCTAGATCTAAATATGAGTTTATAGAAATTATAGAGATAGAGAAATATCTTTAAAGATACCATGAGGATACAATCAGAAAAATCCACACTGTGAGAAATTCTATAGGAAAGATGACCTGATTCATTCAGCAAACAAATAGGAAAAACAAAAAGAAGGAAGAATCTCTAAACTAAATGAGACTCGATAAAGTAATATAAACCAAATGCAATGTGTGGTACTTGCTTAGTTTCAGATTTGAACCGATCTACTGTAAAAACAAGAAACTATAAGACAACTCAGGAAATATAAACACTTACTGGATATATAAATATATTATTAAGGAAATATTATTTTATGATGATAAAGGTGTTGTGCCTAGGTTTTAAAAAATCTTTTCCCTTTAGAAATTAACTGAATTTTTTACTGATGAATGAGATGACAACCTGGTACTTGTTTTAAAATAATCCAGCGGAAGGACAAAATAAGAAGGGAATAGAAATGAAACAATATTAGCCAACTTCTGATGATTGTTGAAACTGAGTTATAGATACATTTTACCATGACTAAATTTTCCTATAGTAAAAAATTAAGAATAATGGCAATAAAAGAGGCAGAAGGTAAGGGGATAGAGGCAAGATGTTACAGGCAAGATGTTGTATTTGAAAGAGGGAGGACAGATGGCTCCTAGGTTTCTGGCTTAGTGATTAGAGGTATAGAAGTGCTGTTCACCAAAGTAGAAGGTACAGATGAGGAGCAGATTTAGGAGTGAAGTTGACAGGTCTGGGTGGGGCGTGCTGAGTTTGAAATAACATATCAAAGTGCAAGTGTTCAACGGGTATACTCGGCAGAGCAGAGGATCAAGAATGTAAGTCCAGGGTATAGAAACATGTAAGAGGTGTAGAAAGGAAGTGAAGACTGAGGAGTAGAATCCAGGTAAATAAAAGGAAAATCATTTGAGATTGGAGTTACTAAAATAAGGAAAGACACAGCTTCAGGGAAAGGAATTGGTCAGTAGTGTGAAAGACCTATAAGTAACAAAAACTAATCCTTAGCTTTAGTAACTAAACAGCAATTGGTGCCCATTCAAGATTACAAACTGAGCATATGAATTTGTTTCCCCTCATTCCTCAGAACCCATTAAAATTAGAATATATCAGTTTAAAAGGAAGAGGTAAACACAGAGCAGGAAGAAGGACATGAGGGAGTTACCAACGGATGAACTATTTCAACACAGTTCTGGGAGGTGGAAAGTGAGAGGAAAAGTTAAGTAGGCTAGGAAAAGACACAGTCCAGAATAAATAGGAAGAGGCTGCAGCCAACGAAGGGGCCATCCTGCCTTTTAGAACTTATGAGGGGTTATTGACTCAAGGATGCCAGGTGTGATGGCGGCAGAGTATAATAGAGGGCTGAAAACAGAAGCATGTACTTAAAGTCTGCTATTTCCTCATCCTTATATTCAGAATACACAGCAGCCAGGTGTTATCCTCTAGGCAGAAAAAAAAAAAGTAAGCGAAGGTTTTTTTGTGTGTTTTCTAAATAAATTTAATACACTGTTCAGCATAAACAAAATAAATAACTGCTGCTGTTGGAGCATACGGGAAAAACATTCTGAGAGTCAGGGTTCCCCAGGGTAATAACAGAGCCAGGAAGAAGGTCTGGCATGAGTCTGAACAAAAAAGATGGTAGACAAGCTAAAAGGGCTTGATAGAAGGAGAAATACAGTTAGGATCATTAGCTATAATGAAGAGCAAAAATGGTAAAAGACTGAAATAAACTCTTGCCAACTACTTCATGAGGGTACAGATTATATAAAGCTATAGGTCTAAGGAGGAAGAAAGACATAAACATTGGCTGGCAATAAGAAACTGAAATGAATCTTCCACTAACTTGGTTACCATTATTTTCTAAATCAAGAAATTGAATTGGTCATCAAAAACTTTTTCACACACAAAAAAGATACCATCGGATGCCTGCTTCTAGCCAAGATGGAGTAACTGGGACCAGATTCACTGTACCACCTGAAACAACTCAACAGGTAATATTATAATGTTATAACCATGAAAATGAAAATACCAGACAAGATATTCAGGTATTGCATATCAACTAAGTAAGTAGAGAATGTTGATCCCTGAGAGCTAGGTGACTATCCCCAGCATACTGCCTAGACAGAATTTCCAGGCTGCAGTGCCGGGGAGGGAATCCAAACAGAAGCAGGCAATAGCCTTGAGTTGACAGAAAAGACACATGGAATCTTGAGAGGCCAAGAGGTGGAGTTCAAAACGCCAAGTCCCAGAGAGGAGACAGCTGCACAGAAAGAGAGCTTTGCAAATCCACAGAGGATACCCCTCAAGTCTTCAGCTGGGTTTTTAGTAGCATATGGCTATGGGGAAATTGCCAGAGGAAAGGGAAAGAACCACTTGAAAGGAGCAGATACCTAGAACTCAGACAAGTCCAAGAATAGTACAGCTCCAAATAGCTACAAACTTCATAATGAAAGGAAAATCAGAAAGAACATCTACAATGATATCACTTCAGTAGTGGAGAAAATTAGCCTTAGATTAAAGGTGATTCTAGGGATCCCTGGGTGGCGCAGCAGTTTGGCACCTGCCTTTGGCCCAGGGCACGATCCTGGAGACCCGGGATCGAATCCCACGTCGGGTTCCCGGTGCATGGAGCCTGCTTCTCCCTCTGCCTGTGTCTCTGCCTCTCTCTCTCTCTGTGTGTGACCATCATAAATAATAAATAAAAATAAAAAAAAAATAAAGGTAATTCTAGCTTCACCTAACACTGTTTAAAAGGAAGCTTAAAAAGATCAAACTGTTACCAAGTCATTTAACTGTACTTCAGAGCAAAGCTCAAGAATGTTTATAGGAATATTAAGCATCTAACAAGGTAAAAAATATTTGGGATTAAATAAAAAACTAGCAGGCATGCAAAGAAATTGGATAATATAAACCATAACAAAGACAAAAATCACTAAGTAAACACAGTCCCAGAAAGTGGCACAGATGATAGAATTGTCAAACAAGGACCTCAAAACAGTTGTGCAACTATATTGCATATGTTCAAGAAAGTACTTTACCTGCTCAATCTTTCCTCTACAAACTTGAAAGATATTAAGAAGGCTGAAATCAAACTTTTTGAGATAAAAGTGTAATGCCTGAAATAAAAAATATCTGGGATGGGATAAATAGCAGTTTACACATTGCAGAATTAAAGACTAGTAAACTTAAATATATAGAATTCACCTAACATAAAATACAGAGAGAATAAAGACTAAAATAAAATAAAATAAAATATGCACCAATAAGCTGTAGAATACAACTGGTCTAATATACATATAATTATAGTATATAATTATATGTAATATATAATATATGTAATTATATATAATATATAATATATAACATATAATTCCCAAAGGAGGGGGGTTGAATATTGGAAGACATAATGGACAGAAATTTTTCCAAATTTGATGAAACTGTAGACCAACAAATCTAAGAATCTCAACAAACCCCAAACACAAGAACTATGAAGAAAACTACACCAAGATATATTAGAATTAAAGAGCTAAAACTCACTGACAAAGGGAAAATGTGACAAGCAACCAGAGAAAAAAGACACATAATATACAAAAGTAGATAAATAAGAATGAGAATGAGTTCTTGTTGGAAAATATAATTAAGACAGTAAAACAGTATCTTTAAAGTACTGGCAGTGAGGGGTGGAACAGTCAGCCCCAAATTCTATACCCAGCACAAATACCTCTCAAAACCCAAGGCACAAGAAAGATTTTTCCAGACAACCCAAAACTAAAAATAAAATCATCACAATTAGACCCTTACTTACAAAAACTGTTAAGACATGTTCTTCAGGGGATCCCTGGGTGGCGCAGCGGTTTGGCGCCTGCCTTTGGCCCAGGGCACGATCCTGGAGACCCGGGATCGAATCCCACATCGGGCTCCCAGTGCATGGAGCCTGCTTCTCCCTCTGCCTATGTCTCTGCCTCTCTCTCTGTGTGTGTGTGTGTGTGTGACTATCATAAAAAAAAAAGACATGTTCTTCAGACACAAGCAAAATCACGCCAGATAAAAATCTGGATCTATGTTAAGGAATGAAAAGCATCAGAAATGGTGTATGTGTGAAGATAAAACTTTTATTCTTATTTTGAAATCTCCCTGCAGGGAATAAATAAAAATACTCAATCTAAAAAAAGAGAAAAAGAATAACAAGCAAATAAAGAATAAATAGAACAAATAAAAAGCAAATAGTAAGGTAAAGGATTTTAAACCAAACTGAATCAGTACTTAAATCAAATATAAAGGGTCTAAACACCTCAAATAAAAGTCGTAGTTTGCCTTATTGGCAAAAATAAACAAAACTCAACTATATGCTGCCTACAATAAATGCACCTTAAATATAAAGACAGAAATAAAGTAAAAACAATAGGATGGGGGAAAGTCTATTAATACTAATCAAAAGAAAAAAAGAGTGGTTGTATTAGTAATAAAGTACATATTATAGCAAAGACCATTCCTAAAGATAAAGGACATTTCATGATGACAAAGGGGATGATTCATCAGAGAGACATAACAATCTTAAATATTTATACACTCAGTTAACAGAACTTGAAAATATATGAAACAAAGACTGATAGAACTGTAAGAAGAAACATAAAAATTCTTACCATATCAGAAATGTCAATATTTCTGTCTCTCAATGACCAATAGAACATGTAGGCAGAAAATTAGTAAGGAGGCAAAACACTGAACACTATCTACCAAATCAACCTGATCAACATTGATGCAACACTCCACCCAAAATATACATTGTTTTCAATTTTACACAGAATGTTTACCAAGATAGACATTTTTCTACCCATAAAAAGTCTCAAGATTTTTTTAAAATAATCAGTTTTGTGCATATTATATCCTCTCACTACAATGTAATTGAATTTGAATCAATGTCAGAAAGGCCTCAAAAATATCACAAATATTTGGAAATGAAATAAAACATTTTAAATAACCTCTGATTCAAAGACTCAAAAGTAGGGATGCCTGGGTGGCTCAGCGGTTAAGCGCCTGCCTTCAGCCCACGGTGTGATCCTGGAGTCCTGGGATCAGGTACCACGTTAGGCTCCCTGCGAGGAGCCTGCTTCTCACTCTGCCTCTCTCTCTCTGTGTCTCTCATGAATAAATAAATTAAAATCTTAAAAAAAAAAAGACTCAAAAGGAATAATGGAAAGTATTTTGAACTGATTGAAACTGAAAACATAGCATTTAAAAATTTGTAGCATGTGGTTAAAGCAGTACAAAGAGGGAGATGTATAGTGCTAGATGCATACATTTAGAGAGAGAGGTCCCAAATTAATGACTTCAGTTTCCATTTTAAGCAACCAGCAAAATCAGAGCAAATAAAAACCCAAAGTAAGCAAAACAGAGTAAAAAATAAAGATCAAAGGGGAAATCAACTAACAACACAGTAATGGAGAAAAATCAATGAAACCAAAGTCTGATTCTTTGAGAAAACTAATAAAATTGATAAATTTTCAGCCACTTTGATCAAGTTGAAGCAAGACAGAGACACAAATTATCAATATCAGAAATGAGAGAGGTGACATTACTACAGATTCTACATAATAAAAGGACTATTAGGCAATGCAGCTGACTCTTGAACAACATGGGCTGAAACTGTGCAGGTCCACTTACACACTGATTTTTTTTTCAGTGAAAACAATACAGTATTTTCTCTTGCTTATAAGAATAAGCGTAAATAGAATACAGCATAAAATGCATATAACATACAAAATATGTGCTAATTGAGTGGGGGGAGTCAGAAGTTATACATGGCTATCGAAGGTAAAAGGATGGCAGGAGAGCAGGCCAAGTGGCTCAGAGGTTTAGCATCGCCTTCAGCCCAGGGCGTGATCCTAGAGTCCCGGGATCAAGTCCCACACCAGGCTCCCTGCATGGAGCCTGCTTCTCCCTCCGCCTGTGTCTCTGCCTCTGTGTGTGTGTGTGTGTGTGTGTGTGTCTCATGAATAAATAAAATCTCTCTAAAAAAAAAAAAAAAGGATGGCAGGAAGGATGCATGTTCCTGTCTGCATCCTCCTGGCAATGACCCTTTCTTTATATTGTGTTGTGCACTAAATTGTGTCCCCTCTCAAAAGATATTAAAGGCCTACTCCCCAGTATCTATGAATGTGACCTTATTTTCAAATAAGTTCTTTGCAGATGATCAAGAGGTGGACCTTCATCCAGGGACTGGTGTCTTTATAAAAAGGAGCAATATGGACACACAAACAGATATGGACATAGGGATATGCTATGAGGACATAAAGGGAAGTCCATCTACAAACCAAGGAAAAGAACCCCTGGGCCTATGAGAACTAGGAGAGAGGTGCAGAACAGATTCTCCCTCATAGCCCTTACAAGTGGCACATTGCTAACACTTAGATTTCAGACTTACAGCTTTCCAGAGCTGGTTGTTTTAAACCACCTAGTTTGTGGTACTTCGTGATGGCAGCCTTACAAAACAAATACATCCTGTTAGTGGCATGTGGCTCCAGTCCCCAGCTTTCTTCTAGCACTCCCAGAACCAACCTCATTTCACCTAATTTTTTTTTTTTACTGGAGTTCAATTTGCCAACATATAGCATAACACCCAGTGCTCATCCCGCTAAGTGTCCCCCTCAGTGCCCATCACCCAGTCACCCCAACCCCCCCCCCACCTCCCCTTCCACTACCCCTTGTTCATTTCCCAGAGTTAGGTGTTTGTCATGTTTTGTCACCCTCACTTATATTTTCACTCATTTTCTCTCCTTTCCCTTTCACTAATTTTGAATTCCCCAAACGAATGAGACCATATAATGTTTGTCCTTTTCTGATTGACTTATTTCACTCAGCATAATACCCTCCAGGTCCCTCCACCGCGAAGCAATTAGTGAGTATTTGTCGTTTCTAATGGCTGAGTAATATTCCATTGTATACACAGTCCATCGAAAGATGAATGGATAAAGAGGTCAGCTTCTGAGTTCTGTAAACCCCAATTCCTCTTTTGTTCCTCACTCCCTAAGGATGGGAGCTGCTCCCTGCAGTTACTGTTTTTTACTTCAGCGCTCTCTTTTTGCTTTTTTCAGTTTCCTGGCACCCATTTGACCAATGCCTTATATTTAATTCATTCTGTAGATACAGGAAATAAGCAGCAGTTTCTTTACCTCTGATGAGGACCCCCAGAGATAATCATTCATTCAGAGTAAAAGCCGAAGTCTGAAACACAGCTTACAAAACCCTGTGTGATATCTGCCCTGCCCTTGCTACTTCTTGTCATTTCCTCTGTCACCCACTCTGTTCCAGCCATACTGGTCTCTTTGCTAATCCTTAGACATACCAAGCATGCTTGCTTCCTGGTCTTTGACTTGCCGTTCCCTATGCTTGTAGACATCTGCGCGGATGTGGCTCACTACTTCAAGTCTCTGCCCATACCTCTGAAGACATCTTTCCTATTATTTCCTGACTTTCCTAATTATTATTTCTCTCAACTCCTGCCTTGTCTTTCCCCATAATCCCTTTCCTCTATAGCACACATCACCTCATGGCATACTTTCTATCCATTTGTTATCTACTGCCTTCTCCAGTAGCATACAAGCTCCCAAGAGAATCACTGTTGACTACTAAATGCCCAGTGCCCAGAGCAGAGTGCCAATTTTTGAAAGGAAGACTGAATAACTGTAGAAAAACCATTATTAGCAGCCCTACCATTGAATCAGTGTGCTTGAACTATAACGAATCTTTAATTTTAAAAAGCTGTGTGATTTTCTTTGGCTTTGTTGGCTGCCTTTCCTCCATGGAGCCACACTTTGTAGTGGCATCTCCTGAAATTCTTTCATGATAGTGTGCTTTAAGTTGTGTGCTCCCTTCTGTTTAACAACTTGGATTTTTTATAATCCAAATATTTTTCCATTTTAAACCTTTGAAAGTAGTAAGTCGAGCAAGACTGGTCAGCCAGCAGAATTTATGAAGAGACTGGTCCTGGCACGGTGAGGCTGGTGTATGACACTGTATGAGTAGGCTGATGAGTATGAAATGTAGAACACTGATAAGACTCTTCGCTGGGAAGCCAAACAAGAAGGAAATATAATTCCTACCCTCACAGAGCTTAAAATCTCATGGGTATTTAACTCCACAAATGAAAAAAATCTTGACAGTTATCAACAGGCACAAATGAAAACAAAAACAAAACACCTAAGTGCTGGTTAGGTAAGATGCAATGGCCATTATCATGCATGGCCATTCAAACTACAATAATCCCTAGAAGTTGAATAAAAACCCACAATTTAAAGAAAGACAAAGAATGAGAACTAGGTACTAGCAAAAGGAAACGAAAAATACATGAATATAACTTCATTAGTTACCTAGAGTTTATAAACTAAACTATGAATTTAATCTCTCACCTTTCTTATTTACATCTTTATTCTGTGCTTTCCCTTAAATGTCTCACACTCTGTTCTGAATACAAATGCTTCTATACTTTAAACGTCAAGGTGGAATTACACCATAAACTCATACCAACTCACCTCAGGTCTCAACTGAATGTCATTTTCACAGAGACTTTTCTCCAGTCACTTAATGTGAGGTAAGTGTGCTTATTATTCTCCATCTTGGCATGTCTCACAGCCCTCACCACAATTTATAAAATCAGAAGTTATTTTGTGATCTTATCTTTTGTCCTCCTTGCTAGAGAATAAATTATCTAGAAGCAGGGTATATTATTTGTCATGACTGTATACATGTATACAAGTACCTGGCACTTAATAGATATTTGTTGAAATGTAATAGTACGTATTTCTGTGAAGACCAGAAATCCATTTCCAATACCTAAAATAGTTTTATTTTCAACATTTACTAAGTTTAAGTTGTGCTAATTTTTGACACATAGAAATGTGTACCCACATAACTTTTTTTATGCATAAAACACCTACAAATATAATTCACATCCATAGTAATATATATATACATACACATATAAATACATATAAACAATTCATATCCATAGCAATATTTTGAGCTTTATCTATGAAATTAATTTCAATTTGGGTCAAATAATTCATCTTTTACGATAAACCTAATCTGTTCATGAGAATCTTCATTCTGTCAGAGGTAAGGAATCCTGGGTAGAACTGGGATATGGTACTGGTATGGTCAGAATTGCCCCCGGCCCACACAGAGTGCCTTGGTACAACTTAGAAAAGGAGCCACACTGCCTGGGTAGACACAGCCTTATACCCATAAACTGAGCTTGATCAGTGGAGCTTGGCAGGATTTCAGCTCTCATTGCCTATCTCAGCGAAGTGCCCTTGTACAGGGCATGATTTGCACATAGGTGGCAAAACTAGAGGGGGCAGGTCAGTGCTGGTGCCGGCAGAAAGGGGTGATCAGGCCACCCTTGCACGGCTTTACTCCTTGCTCAAAAAGGCTGATTTAATTTGTCTGGCTGAGTTTGGTCAGATAGAGGGGTCTCTTCTTTGAACCACTTCTGTTGATTTAGCTGAAGAGACAGATCTCTTTGATGGAAGATCATTTTCACGTTCAAGTGTGCACATGGTTCGCCATATCCAAGTGGACCTTCAAGGATTACTCTTAAGAAACAAACAAAATTTTTGATTCCTAAATATTCTGCTGTCAAGTTGGCTATATGTGAACTATGCAACTTCCCCCCTGCAAAAAGGAAGGAAGGAAGCAAGGAAGGAAGGAAGGAAGGAAGGAAGAAAGAAAGAAAGAAAGAAAGAAAGAAAGAAAGAAAGAAAGAAAGGATCAGAAGTTAGTTAACTTCTATGGCACTGCTCATAGACTTTTTGGAAATTTTATCAGTGGCACTGAGAATAAGCTCAGCTATCTCATCACTGACTCCATTTATTTACCGTCATGACTAACAACGTATAGGATCAATTCTAGCTCCCATGTATCAAGAAAGAACGTGTTTATCTCATTTCAGTAATCTTTTATAAACTCTATTCTTAAACCATAGGGTCACAGATAATAAAAGCCACAAAATTTTCAAAAACCAAATTAATTTACCTTTTCAATGTCTTTAGTCTCGAAGCACAAATCATAAGGAAAGCCTGTTCCAAAACTACTAAGATGAATTCATCACTTAGAGTGGGAGCTGAAACCACTGAAATATAATTTTAAAAGGATTTTTATTTTGGAAATAGAACATAAAACTGGGTATTTGGGAATAAAGTATTGGATAGTGGAAAACAACCTAGATTGGGCCCCCGAGTCCTGGTTTTTAAGCTACCTAATTACATGAGATTATGCAAGTGATTTAATCTTGGTGGAATGTCTGTCTTCTCCTGTTTATTAAATGAGTTTAAAGTCTTAAGTCCTTTTAGCTCTATGATTTATTTTATATTAAAAGTCCTCAATGCAGGAAGAATGTCAGATACGGCAGCCTGTGGGACACATAAAGAAGCCGTGTATACAAGAGCCCCTGAGAGAAATGCTAAGTGTGTCACCCCGGACCTGCACTGAGCTCAGGACTGGACCAAATATCGCAGCAGATTTTTTGTTGTTGTTGTTGTTATTCTAATCGGTCACCACTTCCGTGGAAAAATCTTAGCTCCACTGGTAAAACCCGGGTCCAGAAATCGAAAGGCGCAGAAGCAGCCTTATCTAGGCGCTGTGGCCGCTTTAACAGTAATTAGTTTAATCCACCATCACCAACTTTCACGTGGGCTGGGCGAAGTTTATACCCGAGAAGTGAAGCCGACCCAAATATGGGGAATATTCTTCCATTGCCAAAATGGGAAAACTGCCTTATCTCCTCTCCAAGATCCTACCTACCAGAAAGTCTCCTCCCCTGTTAAATGCTCACAAGGGCAGGTGTGCAACCCTGTCCTGGCTCTTCCTCGCGTCAACTTGCGGGGATCCCGTTAACGTCAGGTCAGCAGGCTCGATGACGTGCAGCTCTTTCTAGAGACGCTTACAGACTCTGTCTGTCTGGGGGAAGGTCTGTACTGGGGGTGCTTGGGATACGCCGGGCGTCCCGCTTCTGGATGCCCGCAAACTCGCTACTAATTCTTCCTCCAGGACTAACGCCTCCCTAGTGGCCTCGGTGTTCACACCCCCGGGGAAGTCTCCCCCGGATTTTTTTTTTTCCTCCGCATTTAAAATGAACGCTGATTGCACAGCGCGGCCCGCTCCCCCTCTCCTCCACCTGACGGGGCGGAACCTGCGCTCCCGCGCTCGGGGAGGGGCTCCGGCGCCCCGGGCCGGCCCGCCAGGCTGGGGCTCCCCCACCCCCCGCCGGCGCGCGCGCCCGCTCCGCTTGGGGAGCGCGCGGCTCCCCGGCCGAGGACGGAGGCTTCTTGTCGAACAGTCTTCGAGCGTCTTAACCTATTCCGCGGCTCGCAGCACTTGCGTCGGCCCCCCCGCCTCTAACTCAGAAGCCAAAGGAGATCTTTACCGACTCGAAATTCAGGTTGAAAATGCGGGGGCTGGGGGGAGTCCGTGCGGCCAGGAGGCGCGCAAGGGGCCGCGAAACGCCCTCGCGCCCCCCGCAGCCCGCCGGGCTCGACCTCCCCGCGCGCGGGGCGAGGGGCGGGCGGGGGCCGGGGCTGGGGCCCTGGGGGGGCCCCTCCCTTCTCACCCCCCGCGGCCCACTTTCGCTCGCTCGCTCGCTCTCCTGAGCCTCGGCTGGGCCGCCGGGACCCAGCGGGAGCGCGGGGGGCCGAGGGGACGCGAGAGGGCGGAAGAGCCGTCTCCGCGCCGCGCCCTCGCCCCGGGCCCCGCACGCCCCCCGCCGGGCGCCGTGGCGAGGACGGCGCGCTCGGCCCCGCCCTGGTCGGCCTCGGCCGCGCCCTCGCCCTGGCCCCGGCCCCCGCCCCCGCCCCCGCCCCACCGCGGCCACCAGGCAGTCGGGCCCCGGGACGCTCCTGCGCCGGGGCCGCCCCCTCCCCTCCCCTCCCCTCCCCCGGCCCGGGCGGGGGCGCGCGAGGAGCGGTGACGTCAAGGGGCGCGCGGTGGCAGCACCTCCCCGCGCGCTAGTTAAAAAGAAGAAGAAAAGAGGGAGCGAAACATGAGAGGCTGTGTGAGAAGCTGCAGCCGCCGGCAGAGGAGACCTCAGCATCACCCAGAGCCCAGCGCTGGCCCTGCCCGCGCCTGCCCCGCCGCCGCCGCCGCCGCCGCCGTTTCTCCTCCTGCTACTGTCTCACCTAAACAACTCCCATTACACGGAAAAGTGAACCTCTGTGGCCGTCTTCTCCTCCTCTTCTTCCTCCTCCTTTTCCATCTCCTCCTCCTCCTCCCACTGGCCGGCCGCGGCAGGAAGCCCCTAACCCAGCTGACACTGGCACAACCGCAACCGGTGCCATCCGCACAACTTTGTCTTGCTCCTCGGACTCCCCCAAGGCACTGGACACATCGCCTTGTCCCTTATTTTTTGCCAAGTCGCATCGCTCTCCTTCTTTTTGCCCCCGCCACCGCGCGCTGCCTCTCGAGTGTCCCCCGCAGCCTCCTCCTGGAGCTGCGCCCTGGTGCCCCTGCCGGGCAGTGGCGCCCCCCCCCCGCCCCCAGCCTCGCGCGCCCAGCCCCTGCCGCTCGGGGCAGACGATGCTGAAGATGCTCTCCTTTAAGCTGCTGCTGCTGGCCGTGGCTCTGGGCTTCTTCGAAGGAGATGCTAAGTTTGGGGAAAGAAGCGAAGGGAGCGGAGCGAGGAGGAGAAGGTGCCTAAACGGGAACCCCCCGAAGCGCCTGAAGAGGAGAGAGAGGCGGCTGATGTCTCAGCTGGAGCTGCTGAGTGGGGGAGAGGCGCTGTGCGGCGGCTTCTACCCGCGGCTGTCCTGCTGCCTGCGGAGTGACAGCGCAGGGCTGGGGCGCCCGGACACCAAGGTAAGCGCGCACCCGCCTCACCGACGCGAGGGTGACGTCCGGGCTGGCTGGCTGGGGGCTCCCGGTGCCTCCGGAGATGCTGGCGGCGGGGAGAAGGGCGCAGCTGGTTCCGAGAGCCCCTTTGGATGACTTTTGTGGAGCGCTGGCGTGCCCGGAGCTGCGTGTTTCCCTGGGGTGCACAGAGAGCTCCCCCAGCCCCAGGAGTCCCGGGTCGGGATGCTGTGCAAAACCTGCCTGTCTCAGAAGAGGGGAGCTTCCGTGGTACCCGCGTTCTGGGCTGGGCTGGGGGAAATAGTTTAAAGAATCGCGATTAACCCTGTGTTTGGGATCGAATCGGGCATTGGCTGCGGCGCAACTGTAAATTAAGGCGGCTGTGGTTTCCGGTTTATTTTTCTAGGGTAACAAGATTTGTGCAGTTTTCTCCACGTGCTCGGTTAGGGAGAGGATTGAATCTTGCAGGATGTTGAAGCCCGGTTGGGGTAAGACCCCCGGCCCCGTCGGAAGGGATTGCCTTGCATTACAACAGTTAAACGCTGCGGAAAGGAACTCCTGGTACTCCAGTTGAGAACCCGAAAAACTGGGGAAAGATGTTGCTGGGGCATATTTGTCACCTAAAACGGAGGTTGTTCTCCGCCTCAGTTTGTAATGTTTGGAAACATTATAAATTCAGGCTTTCAGTGTCAGGTTAGTTGTCCAGGAAGATCTGCTCTAGAAATTTGTTTAAGGAGTTATGCATTTACACTTTGCTTGTGTTCTTCAGTTTAAACAAATAGGAAACAGTGTTGGTTGAGCGTAAAGGCAAGCTTATTTTTGAGTTTGCAACATCTTTCTTGTCATGGGATGCAGCAACGTGTGCTATCCACTGTACTGCAAGGGGGGGTGGAGAATCACGTCATTAACAATCACTGCACGTGAAATAAACAATCAGGTGTCTTTGCTCCCCCTCCCTTTCCCCATTTTAGGTTTAATTAAGAATTCCTCCGTTACAACACTGCAGTTGTCAAGGTCTGAGAGACTCTTGGAAAACTTGTGCTTCAGTCTTGCTGGCCCAGGCATTTAAAAAAAAAAAAAAATACCCAGGCTGAATCTAATTTTTATGCTCAGTTCACGGTAGATTTCACTCTATTCTCATGTAAACAGCTCCTACGAATCAACATATGTGTCTGGGTGGTATCTCTCACTTTGTTTTGTAACAAAAAGCCATATTGCATCATTTAATTTGCTCAAGTCATGCAAATAGGAAAAAATCAATAGGACAAAAAGGGGTCGACTTATCCTCCTCCCCACTAAACTGCTGCCCACACACAGAGTCCTGTTGCTTATGGCAAAAGAATAACAACAACACCATTGTGTTTGTTAGTTGGTTCACTAATGGGTGAAACTAGAGAACATCATTCTCTTTCAGTCCCCAGCTCTGTCCAAATGTTCATGCCTTTTGAGGGAGCATTTGTCCAACTCCCTCTATTCCCAGATGAGTGAGAACTGTCTTGCTGCAGGTTTTCAGCTGCAACTCTCTCTTTATTCTTACCATATGCAGCAGTAGTCTTGAGATTCAGGGAACAGATATTCCAGCATTTTATTCAAAACAATGTCATTAAGCTCCTGTGTGGTAATTGAATTAAATTACAAAAAAAGCTACATTCATATCATCTGCAGGGTTTTACCAGGAGCCCAAAGGAACCAGGAAATTCATAGAAAGGTTTAGAAATATTTGCCATTAAGTCTCCCTGTTTGCAGCGTGCATTGTGAATATACCAATGATCTGCAGACCCCTGCAGTACTGAACTCTTCCAGGAACATGAGGAATGAAAACTTTGCTAACTAAATATAGTAGGGAGTTGGAGGGGTGGGGGGAGGAACTGAGGGGAGTTATAACCCTTAAGAGGAGTTATATAAATTTTTTTTTCAAGAAATCATTCTTTAGGAAGAAATCTGCCACGTTAGCTATCCACATTCCTTTCCGTTTTACGTGCTTCCAATCTCCAACAAACCCCTACTCATTTGGAAAATGTGTCTGAATTAAATTTGGTACACTAGACTTTGCTGGTTCCATTACAAGTGCTTTATAAACTAACAATACTCAAATTGTTCAAACCAGAAGAGTGATATAGCTGTGCATGTGCATTCTTGACCTGTGTTAGTTCTCAAGTTTTAATAGTTTTTAAAACATGTTATTTTATAATAAACTTCAGTGTTTCCCTGTTTTCCCCTAAGCCTTTCTGGCTTATAATATATGTTAGGGTCTTATTTCATAATGTGTGTACAGGAGAGATGATGGCTATTTGAAAGGACCGTTTTCGTTTATGAAAAAAAAAAAAAAAAAACCAAGAAGGATTTCTGCAACTTTTCAAGAAGGTACAGGCATAGCATTCTCCTACAGGAAGAAATTTCATAGATAGTAGCCAACGAGGTAGGAATACTGAGCATGCTCAACTGTGCAATTAAATCCAGTTTCTGAACTAACACATTTTCTTTAATGTAATGAACTAGCATTGAGTTCAATTCTTTGGCCGTGGTATCACGCCTTCATATTTTAATTTAGGGGTATATTTTAGTAATTTTATGTATTGTAATGAGATAATTAACTACCATTATAAATAAATACTACCAAAATTTAGGAAGTTATATTGTCTTGGCAATATCTTTGCAGCTTCTAAACACAACATGCTAAAAGGATCTAATTCCCATTAGCTAAACTGAATCTGCAGCCAACTGAAATACCCCCATTTCTAAAACTTAACTTGTAGCCACAGAGGCATAGACGCTCTCTCTACCTTGGGTGGTTTCACAGCGAAGCTGTCAAGGAATGGGTGAAAAGTAATTGTTTTCAAGTGTGCCCTTTTACAATCATTTGTTTGCTCTGGCTCTTTCAGGGACAAAGGCTATTGTTGAACACATCCAACTAAACAAATAACTCATCCTGGGGTCCCTTTAACAGCTGCCTTAGTACAATGATCTATTTACATATTAGCCTAAAATTGAAACTGAACTCTTTAATGACATAATCCAGCACTATAGTCCAGAGTCGCATGTGTTCTACCCAACAGCTGAACAACCTTGTAGGCATATGATTTTTAGAAATAACTTTTTGTGTACCAAGTGATCTTAAGGCGACATCTTAATATACTGTCATGTATTTTCTCCTTTTGTGTGCTCATCGAACCCATGTGGGTGCCTTTTTATCTTCTTTGTTCAGTTACTTGATAAATAAAGAGAAATACAGAAGGTCTCTGTCACCCATTTTACTATTTGTTGATAAGCGATAGTGGTAGGCCACACGCTTCACTGTGTATTTCAGTATTTATCTTACCTTTCTTCTATGGATTTTACTTTCTTGTGGCTAAAGATTAAAGGATGACCTGCCAGATGTTATAAATTAGTCAGCAACAGCCACAATCATTACTAGGCATGCTGTAATAATGTTTCGAAGTTTTACATGACTTTCAA
The DNA here is from genome assembly GCF_048418805.1 of Vulpes vulpes. NCBI lineage: Eukaryota > Metazoa > Chordata > Mammalia > Carnivora > Canidae > Vulpes > Vulpes vulpes. Next base: position 80,995,497 of record NC_132789.1, read on the forward strand.
AGTATGTTTAGTTTAAACCACTATAATTTGATGGTTTCATATATGGCTTTTTAAAATCGAAGCAGGAAATTAGCTTAAATTTCTTTTAAGATTGATGATGTTGTCAGACATAAAGTTAAGGACCTATATCGACAGGAGCACATAGGCGAAAAAAGAAAAACTTCCCTACACACACCAAGACTCATCTGTCTAAAACAGTGTTGCATCGTGGACTGAGTCAGTTTAATTGACTTCAGTAAGACTATTGGTTCATTGAAACCAAAGCCAGAATGATGGCTCTATCTATCTTCAAATAGGTATTTACACTGCAGACCTCACACAGAGCAAAATGTTACCATCCTGCTGGGCCAGAACAGCATGAAACTCTACAAAGAATAATATTATACTTGATTTCAGATAATTTATTGAATCTTATTTCTGAAACTTTTCATGAGAGATCTTGTGGCCAGGACACATTCCAAAAATTGTAAAAGAGAAAATTCTTTAGGTACTAAAATCAAGCTCTTCCTGGACAGCAGCTGGGAGAGTATATGGGAATCATTTTGTTTCAGCTGTAAAAAAATGGAAGCATGCATATTCTCCATAAAACTAAAGGTAGTTACATTCCAGTTTTTCAGCCAGCAAAAAAGGTGGCTTCAGCATCCTGCAGTTGTTTTGTTCTTAGTGGACTGCTATACGATAAGCAAACAGAACAAAGTTGAACAGTATTAATATTGAATAGATCTGGTGAGGTCTGCCAGAGTATGGACAATAAAAGACATTTAAAACATTCTTGGAATGCAAATTCTAAGTGCCTGGCATATGTTTCCTTTTAGAAAACTTTAACCATTTAAGCAATTGTCATTTAAATAAATTGATACAAATCAAAATGTAAATATAATTGTGATTAATAATAACTTTTCTAACTGTTGTAGAGAGTTACAACACATTGCATATATATATATTTTTTTTTTTTTGAAATAGGGTAACATAGAAGGAACTTTCAATCGCTGCATGCTAACATTTTAGCATGCTTATATTCAATGATATTTTTTAGTTGCTTTGTTCTTTCAGGTCCAAATTTTGTGATCAACTAGAATATGTTTATCCTAAAAAATAGAAGCCAACACATTTACTTAGATCAGAACCTCCTTGTGAATGAAGTATTTGCCTTAAACAATGATCTGAAGTTTCAGATGGTAATTTCAGTTCCTAGTTCTAAAGAAATAAAGTATAAATATAGATACATAAACAAAAAAGGTATAAAATTCATTCCCATTGTTTTTTATTATGAAAAACCAGTGCCGTCTAAATATTGTCTCAATATTGTGCTGGTATTGTCTTCTATATTTATTAGAGGAGCTATTAAAATAATTTTTTTTAAGTTAGTACTAGACATCAAGACCTACTTTATCAACCAATTACTAACTGTAGTGAATTTGTAACTCCCAAATTGGTCTTACTGGAATAAAAGACATAATACTGTATAGATAAAGATAAAGATATTCCTTGTTTTACTAAAATTCACTAAATCCTATACAAAAGCACTTTTATTAAACTCCTGTGTTGATTCATGCATATAACATACCTGAGGAGCTAGTTAGAAAGTTTTTCCTGGCTAAGATAAAATGAATAATAAAAATTGGTCTTAAATCAGTTTTATTCAGCTTCAGATACTATTTTTATGCAACATGAAAAGGAGGTATTTCCCCCACTTTAGGAAACTCTCCCTGTGCAATCTGTAGACTGAAAATTAACTGAAATTAGAGAAATGTAATTCCAGTAATATCCCTGAGAATATCATATTAGGAATATCAGGAGTGAAGTATATTTTTACCTAAGACCCAAATAACCATGTCTTAAAAACTGCTTTGCTTGCAGTTGGATAAAGTTTTAAAGAGTTTTAAAGTTAAATATCAGTCACCATACACTCTGATGCAGAGTAAAATGGTAAAGGGTCTCAATACAGTTGTCATTTAATTTTTCATACCCCAAAAGATAAATAGACTTTGATTGGCAAGAGTAAGAAGCACTTTTGTGCATCCTTACCCTCTGCTTCCCCATTCCAGGCCAAGAGACCTTACTTATATCCTTATTTAAAGCATTCTGTATTTGTGACACGGTAATTTCAGACAACAGCATTGGCTAAACTACATGATTCTACTTATATGATTACAAAAACAAAACAAAACAAACAAAAAAAAACAGAACTAAACCTAACGTCACCTGACTAAAAAGAAGTTTGTTTCTGATTTATGGCTTTCAGATATTTTCTATGACCAACAACACAGAATGTGGGAAGTTACTGGAGGAAATCAAATGTGCACTTTGCTCTCCATATTCCCAGAGCCTGTTTCACTCACCTGAAAGAGAAGCCTTGGAAAGAGACCTTGTACTTCCCCTGCTCTGCAAAGACTATTGCAAAGAATTCTTTTATACTTGCCGAAGCCATATTCCAGGTAAAAAATAAAATAAAATGGATAAATTAAATAAACTACTGCAGAATATCCTTATAAGATACCTGTTCTTACATGCTCACTTCTAAGAGGGTAAAAATTTTCTCACCTTCCCATATACCTGTTTTGGCCTCACAATTAACCATTTACAAAGTTGTAACATTTCCTTGCTGTTAGAATTACTGTTATTTCAGTATACAAACAGTATGTTCGTTTTGATGAGGTGTTTTACATTTGCTAAATCGATAATACATTGGTAATCTTTACACACATTGGATTTTCAGTACAAATTTCTTGTTGGTGTCATCTTCATCCATCAGCATCAATATCAAGACAGCCTCCTCTTCTACTTAGCTGATAAAAAAGTGCACATTGTCCACAGACTTGGACTTGGACTCTTAAGGTCTTTCTTCCTTGAATAAAGTATCATTAGAAATCCAAACAAAGTAACATCTTACAAAGCACCTTCATGTACAATGCCTAATTTGCTCCTCAAAAACTCTGTGCTGCAAGTAGGAAACGTGGAGTCCTCTCCATTTGACCACTGAAGATAACCAAACCTTGGAAGAAGTTAATGCCTTAACCAAAGTTGTGTGGCGAGGAAGTGATAGGATAGCTAGAGAAGTTCTTAGGCTGACAGTGTCACAAATATACCTCATTACCATATTTGGACCCTAATATACACATAGGTCCCTGGACCTTGATTACTTTTACCATCAAAAGTTTATAGACTTTGGTTGTTGTTGCTCTAGTTGGAAGAATCAACATAGAGATACAAAAGAATTTAATGAGACAGATTCTGTTTAGTTAGGCAAAGTCACACACAAACAAATCTACTGAAGCTAACAGTTTATAAAACTAAATGACACTCAGGAAAGGCTAAGCTTTAAGAACTGTAGGATGCACTTGGAGAACTTTTTTAACTGCTATGCATATTTTACATTTTTCTCTGATCCAGAAAAGTGTACATTTTTTGAAAAGTGTACATTTTTAATTTTTGCATAGAGTTGCCTTAATAACCTAAGAAAACATTTTGACTAGGATTGCTTGCTTCCTCTGGGGTACCATGACAAGTATCTAAACCCATTCATGTGAAAATATTATTATTGTTTCTATAAACTGCAGCCATGTTTGTAAGGCTTTTCTTAAACCAGCTGTTTCTTCCTCTTTATCACATTCCCCAAAGCAGAGTGGGACAGGTCAGGGTTGCCTAGATGTCCTGCTGAGAACCGATAACAGATTAGGTACCATAAAGGTTTGCTGCAAATTTCAAGTCTCCAAGTTTCGGCTTTACCAATATAATTTAAAAGTAATATGGACACTTAACCATTTTCACCTACCTTTATCTACCTGAGATATGGTGAGAGTCCTTAAATCCACTATGGTGGATTTAAGGACTCACCCATAAGTTCTCCATAGATGTGACGTTATTTTAGCTTCCAAAACAAACAACAAAAAGCAGTATCCAGCAAAAGAGAGAGCGCAGCAAATAGCTCAAAAGCCAGAACTGCAAGCACCTCGCTCCCCAGGATCAACATATGTGGTGACGAATGACAAATTTATTTTTCTACAAAGTTTGTATATATGTAAAACTGCTGAAGTGCATCAAGATGTCAAGTGCTTTTGGTGGCCACCCAGGCTGCCTTGAAAGATAACCAGATGAAAGCTCCACTCCAGTGGTGGATAGAGCAGCAAGGGTGCTTTCCAGGGACAGGCTACAGGCTTTAGCAACCAGCAGAGGGGACTTCCCCTGCATCTGTCAAATGCTAATAATCACCCTAAATACTTGTCCCAAAAGTAAGTTGTAAAAACACACTTTGTGTTAATTTATGTTAATTGATTTGTTTCCAGACTGATCCTTGGCACACAGTTGACCATTTTCTAAAGTATGATAGATAAGATGGTAATCCTCCCCACAGCCCTTGTCCCAACACAGAGGCTCTTTACAATTATAGAACACTTATTTTTCAGAAATTGCCCTCAAAGCAAATTTTTAATATTTTCAACTTCTTACGTCTACTTAATGACACGGTTTACTTTTCTCTGGAGTTCAAAAGTGTGAAAAATAGATTTTTTGTGATACTTTCTTATAAGAAGTCAATATATTTGACTATTCTCATTAATAGCCTCATCTTTCTGTACATCAAAAACTTGAAAATACATGACTAAGGCAAATGCTGTAAGGAGTTGAGAGAGGAAAAAAGAAATCTCAGAGGCATCTACATTTTTCCCCAATTGCCCAGTAGGCCAAGAAATAAACATACAAATGCTCTATCCCTTTGCTTCACCTTCATGACTTTAAGAAAACACCAGTCACTTCGGAATACATGCACATCTGGAAGATAACTGCTTTTTAGAAACTTTAATTCAGAAATATTCAGTCTGCCTATTTTCAAAACATAAGAAATTAAGTCCATCATGAGGATACACTAGTGTTTTATTAGTCGTAGTATTCTCCAGTTGTGAATTGACTTAGGGAAGTAAATTCTTAAAGCTTCTAAGAATAACCAAATTGCATTCGAAAAAACAAAACAAACCACACACGCACACAGGAGCTCCTTGCTCACACCACCGGTCCTGTTTTTTGCCTGCAGTATGGTGAGCAGGGTAAATGTTTTGCTATTCAACTCGGTGATGGCATAGTACACTGTGTGGGAAGCATATAAACGGACCTGCTAAATTAGCCTTGCGTCTTCACCTGTTACCATGAGAATCATGATATAGTTTTTATCACTCCTAGACCATCATCTTTTCAGCTGTAGGTTATTTAGTGTGAAACGCTCGTATACAATTAGTTCGGTTGGCTTAATCCTGTTGCTAATGAGGCCAAGGTCAAGGGTTTGATTCCATAGCCACTCCTGACCCCCGTCAGATATCTTACACATGTGTCTTATTTGTCCCCAGGAAAGCAAACAGGACAGAATGGATGGATACATCAAAATCCACTACCTCTATTAGAAAATGCTGCCAAATGCAGCCTTAGTGACCATGGGTTTTGTTTTGTTTTTTCCTTATCATGGTGAACAGCATATACAATGAGGAAAAGTAGCTTTTCCCTAGCATACATGGCCAAGAGAAAAGCTAGAGCTTAGAATATTCCACAGAGAATATTTATTTTCATCAGTATGTTACAGGGTGTTTTGTGGCATAGTAGGACTGGATTCATCATGACACTGGAGAATAATTATAGGTCAACGATATTTGATAAATTATCAGGAATTTTTTTTAATGCAGCTGCTGGAATAATCAGTGCATTTCCATCATTAGTAGACTTGATCATACTGTGATGATCCAGGGTGAACTAAATACCCACCTTCAGTAAAATGCTCTTCAGGGTATTGTTCCAAATAGACGGGTGCCATTTGGTAAATTATAGCTTCCCTGGCAATAAATGTAAGCCCGGTGTCCTGAAACCAGGTCCCTGTTAGCTCTTCACAGCAAAATATATCTTATTAATCACTGTCCACAAAATCAGATTCTTTAAGTTAAAGTATTAATAAAAGTATCAGATGTTGCAATTCAAATATTCTAATTATGAGGAAAATGCCCTTACTTTTATGAGAAAGTCTTTTGAGTTCTTGGCTCCCTCCTTCACACTTACTCAGTTTGCTTAGATTCTGTAAAAAATTTGTAGTAATTCATTAATAATGCCTTTTTGTTTTTGTTTTAATTTGGTAAGAAAACACCTCTGGAGCCATAGAGCTTATTAATCTGTAGTCATTAATCCTCAGATATTCCATTTGAAAATGATTTCTCGCTGCTGCATGTTTGTCTCCAGCTAATAACTCCTTGTAAAATAGAATCAGCCATCAGCATTGTTTATTAATTTTCTCTTAAAATGGCATGGTTTTGCATACTGTAATTCTGGAATACAGTTATTTTTTGAAAAGCAAACTTGAAATTTCTTCTCAGTTGCACTCTGAAATTTTTTTGTGATCCTACAGGCAAATATCACATTAAAACAAAATTTCTCATTTACACATTCAGTTATAAATATATCCATAGTATGACAGTATTTCTGCATGCATAATATTGGCATGGAGATCTTGCTGCCTGATGGGAGCTCTGTGTGTGTCCCCAAAAAAAGATCTAGCCCAAAACTGCAAAAACTTTGATTTAGCAACGCAGTTTTCCTTTTCTTCTTTTTACATCAAACAGACTTGTTCAACACTACTGGGCAGTTTTCATCTATATGCTTAGCTAGGAAAGAATGGGGGAGAAAAAGTTATCTTTTGTAAACAGGGAATTGCTGAAGAAGAGTAAATGCGGCTGCAGCCTTCATTCCTCTCCCCAATTTCTAATCCCTGAATTTTTTCAAAGAAAGATAACCTCCTTCCAGCTGCCTTGTCCCTCCCATAGAGCACCCCTCCCAGCTGCCATGCCTCCTTTCAGTCTCACCCCCACCCCCACCCAGACACTCTCTCTCACGCACACACACTCTCTCTCTGTCTCTCTCTCTGTCTCTCTCCCAAGGACATCTGCTCTCTCACTTGCCTGATTTCCAAGAAGATGTTTCCCAATAGCCTAGTCACATACTAGCCTTGAAGAGTCTGTCTCAGAAATTTAGGAGTGATACATTTTACCCAAAAGTTAGGTCAAAATGTACCTCAAGACCCTCAGAATTCTAAGATTAGTTTTAGGTTTGAGGGGCCGTAGGTCAAGCTCATAGAAAATAGACTTTTACCATGTTCTACCGGTAAGTGTCACTTGGTTGTCCCAAATTCTTGTTCTTGGAAATCCTTGGAATCCTGGGTGAATCATATAACTTCTAAACATCAGCTAAGTTACAAGGTGCCTTTATCACAAAGCTGTTAGGTATATAGTAATCTGATTTGTTAGGTAAAAATCAAAACATTATCCATAAAGATGTGAGACCTACAGCAGGAAGGTAGGACGTTACACAAGGTCAACTCTGGTAGCAATATCATATTGAGAGCAGAAATCATCAGAATATGGAAGGAATCTTAGTAATATGCTCTCCCCCCCAAACACCTAATACCTTATTAATTCAATTGTGAAAATAATGTCAAAATTCTTTTTTTGTCATAAAGTCCTCTTCTTTTTTAGTCAAATATAGCTGTTTTTATTTGATAAATATTGTCAATTTGTGCAAAAAGAGAAAACATCTTTCAGATCTCTTTAAGTATCTGTTTTGCATTTTTGTTTTGACTTATTATTATTATTATTATTATTTGGTGTGGGTGGCTTACCAGCTTTCTGACTGAGAAGACTGAAGGGATATTTTATTTTTTTTTGAAGGGATATTTTAAATACAGTTTCTGTCTTAGAAAATAATCATGGATTTTCTATAAGAGGGATAGGAAAAGGGCACATCACATATGTATTTGAAAATGGACGCTCTGTTCTTAGCACCATTGTAGTGAGTCAGACATTTATTACAGCATATAAGGAGTGAGTGACAGTACAAAAAGAATTATAAAATGACCCAACTTGGCCCCATGATGGCCCATCTCTTTCTCATTCTAATGTGTTCTTCTTAAGAAGTTATTTATTATTACTGTAGGGGGAAAAAGTGCTGAATAGTGATCAGATAAACTTATAAGTACAACATATGGTAACTGAAGAAGCTTGCAAACAGAGCCAATGCAATAACAAGATTAATGCTGGATTTGTATTATGTGTATTTTGTTTGAGTCTTTTGAAATATCCAATGCAATATTGTTTCATTTTAATTGAAATTCTTAACTTTTGGTTAAAAATGGAAATCCCAAGACCAAAAAAAAAAAAAAAGGTTTTTCTTTCATTATTTTTCTAGGATATTCATATTGTTTCTAAAAATTTTTTTCCTGTATTTTATCTCTTAAATAGGATGTTTTTACTGTGACGCTAAATATTTCTCATCAGTCTTTTTGCATTTCTTTAAAGGTTTCATTCAAACTACTGCTGAAGAGTTTTGCTTTTACTACGCAAGAAAAGATGGTGGCTTGTGCTTTCCAGATTTTCCAAGAAAACAAATCAGAGGACCAGCATCTAACTACTTGGACCAGATGGAAGAATATGACAAAGTGGAAGAGATCAGCAGGTTCATAAAGATAAATGCTCTTTAATCTTAAAAAACAAAAACAAAAAAACCAACTGACAAATCTTGTGGTTTTGATAGTAAATCAACTGTCTGTGCTTGATTCCAGCAGCTATATCCTCCAGATGCTTTTTTTTTTTTTCCTTTTTGGTAGTTTGCTTCTCTAATATCATATTTGCTTAAATGCTTTTAATGCTTAGATTAATCTTTTATTATAAGTTTGGCTTCTCTGTGATTCATGTGAACTTCATGATTATAGTTTTAATCTTGACCTTTATGATTGTTGTTAGCTTATGGAAATATTCAGCACAATTATTATTAGCAAATCAGAGTTTTATAAATAGATCTTAGAACTTTCTCTCTGAAGGCCTTTTATTAGAGTAAAGCTAAATTTTAATTATAGTCACTGAAAGATAAAATGATGAGCATATTAAATTTTAAAATATGTAAAATTTTTATTTTAAATCTCTCTTTGACTTTTTGATAGAGGCTGTTTTATTTGTTCCGCTGAAAAGAATTTAAAAGACTCATATTGTGACTTGGGTTAACAGCATGTCACGATTCTCAAAACCATTGGTACCTAGAGGAAATATATTTTGAAAAGGATGCTAAGTGCATTCTTTACATCCTTCACCTCAAGAAAAGCTTACCGGTTTTCTTTAATTTGTTTAGAAAGCACAAACACAACTGCTTCTGTATTCAGGAGGTTGTGAGTGGGCTGCGCCAGCCTGTCGGCGCCCTGCATAGTGGGGATGGCTCTCACCGTCTCTTCATTCTGGAAAAAGAAGGTTACGTGAAGATCCTTACCCCCGAAGGAGAAATTTTCAAGGAGCCTTATTTGGACATTCACAAACTTGTTCAAAGTGGAATAAAGGTTGGCTTTTTAAATTTTATTTATTTTTGTTCTGGCTATGTTAATTTTATTTTAGTTGTTACCATTCTCATTAAAAGTATTTGTAATAAAAGAAATAATATTTAAGGAGAAAATAAGGATTCAACATAAGGGGACAATAATTATGGCAACTAAATTGGGACGGCGACATTAAATTTTTAATGTTATTTGGTAAGCAGTGCAATCAGGTTGATATCTTGACATGCTTTCCTTATGTAATTTACACATTTAAAATAATTCTTGATTTTATGAAGTATGTGTTTAAATGTTGCTTAACAGGCATAATATTTAGAATTTTGTATCAGCACTTGCTAGTAGACACAAAGAGGTCTTTCGGTTATTTTGGCAATAGCAAAGCATTCTCTTACCACATCTGTTTTTGAGTCTGTGTCATAAAAAAAATGCTACTTTTACTGTGCCTTTGTTGTACAATGTTTTTACAGGTAAGTCAAATGTTTTCATCTATAATTGGCCATTTTTATATTACATATGCGCATATACTGCCTTCTTTCTGACTTCTCCAATTTGAATTCTCATGTTAAATAATCTAGTAGTGTATAAATAAATGTTTGTCAAGTGTGTTTGACAAGAGCATAACATACTTTACTATGAGCAGTGCTAAGCTATAAAGCAAATTGTGGCATTTTAAAATCAATCAAGGCACACTCAAGAGCTCATGACTAATTTAGAGTGAAACAAAGAAACAGTATAATTTGAGAAGAACTGGTTTTCTTTTTTATTTTTTACCTGGGGAAAAAAGTCAAAGGAGGATTTATACTCTTCATATGGAAATGAACTCCTCCTTGCTGTATTGAGCTCTTCTCAAAGGTAAGAACATCAGAACCAGAAGAAACAAGTGGGAAAAAGTAGAGGTATATTCCTGATATTGGTTCATTACCTACCATGTAAAATAATTAGAATGATTCAGTTAGAATAGAGGGATTCTAAATTCCATGTTGTTGGTACCACCCAAATTCAGGTGTGCATTGTGACAGTGTCACCAAGACATTCTGCATAAGAGAAGCACTTTGTGGTACTTATGGTCCTTTTTGGAAAAGGACTTTAACACCAACACACAGATCATTTGGAAAATCTGTTTAACTCAGTAGTTTCAACTTTCCCCCAGTAAAAATTTTCATTAGAATTCAGAGCAAATCACCAAAAATCTCTTAAAAGGAAGCATTAATGTTTTGCACATGAGACTTCAGTAAATACATTTTGAAATGTATTCTGGTAATTCACTGCCAGTGGTACCTAAAGAGCAAGGATTAAGATACAACAGCAAGAACATTACTCACTAGCAGTGTATTTTTCTTACTGTGAAAGTTAACCGTACTCTCTATGAAGGAAAAAATTTGGAGAATGTATTTTCAAAATCATCACCTATAATCTCATCAGTTAAAGAATACCACTACTAACATTTTGATATACTTCCAGCTTTTATATTAAAACTAGATGAACTTATCCTGACTGCACAGGTAATACAGGTCCATATTAATAAATGTGGAAACACACAAGAACATGTTTTCTTGTTGTTTTTCTCCTAAGCAGCTTTAAAATAAAATTGAAATCAAACTGTATATACATCTTTTTAGCCTTCTTTTTTTGACATAACAATTTGTCGTGAATATGTTAACAGTTGAAAACTTCTCTCAAAACTTTAGTTTTTATCTTTTCCGGGTATTCCATTTCCTAATTACGAGACATTTAGAGTGACTTCAGTATTTTCTTTTTATCAGTGTAAAAATATGACTTATCATTCTCGTGTGTATTGTCTATCCTGCTCATGAATGACTTCTTAATGTCCATTTATAGAAGGAGCATTACTGAGATGAAGGACATAAACCATGATACACATTGCCAGTGGCTTTGGAATATATTTTCAAGTATTTGAAAGAATAACATATAGCTTTTAAATATTATTTGAATAACAGTATTGGTTTTAAAAAGATAATGCATGATAAAATGTAGGTATAAGAAATGGTCTCAATTTTGTTGTACGAAGTAAGGAACTCATGTTCTTGTTTCTACTTTAATTTAAATGGCTAAGGAATGACTGACTGCCTTTTATTTGGGGCTCCTTCAAAATGCCTCTCTTTCAACTTATGCCCATTTATTGCGATAATGAATGAAAGTTTATCTTCTCCGACTTTGAGACATTTCATCATGCAATAAAATTGCACAAGCCAGATTATGACAGTGCCATGGTTCTAGAGTATCTATGTTCTGCAGTCCTCTGGAAATTCTGTGGAACACCCTTTGTGTCTTGTTTCCTAGGACAGTTCCAGGGCTTTTGGGACTTAAACTTCAAGCTCATCATTATTCAACATTTGTAGAATATATAATATGACATATTTTAAAGTGCAATATTTGAATTCTCTTGGAGTTTGGGACTAGTGATGTCAATAAGATAAGAACCAATCACATGGATATTTGAGTGCATACTGTATAGTGAGCAATGAGACCACAGCCTTGTTCCCTCAGGCAGATGATGCTATGACTGTCCCTTATCTTAGGCTCCATGAAACTTCCATCACAAGTCATCAATTGGAAGTGTTAGAAGAGGCCACTGTTGGTATGATGGGGCAGATGCCAACACAATTGTGGAGTGATCCTACCACTGATTTTTGTGATATGCCCCTCAGAGACTTCTGCAGTAAAAATATTTTCACACCTATTTCACAGTAATTTTTTCAGGCTTCTTGATATATGGGTAGTTAGTGTGTTTGTGGCAGTATTCTGTGCTCCTCAACAATCATTTTACATAACACAAATACCATTTTCATAAATTATTATGTATATAACTTTTCTGTTCTTTCCGTTTTAAAATTCTAAGAGAGGACATAAAGCTTCTTCCACTGACTAAAATGCTGATTGCAATACTCAGATCGCAGAAATTAATAATGTATACTAAAACCTAACCTTCATATGTTTGAAACAGAAGCAAGACAAACCACAGTGAAGGTTCCCCCCCCCATGAATATTAAATAATGACCAGTTTGAGTCAAAAATAAAGAGGAATTCCTGATTATAAGAGTTTCTAAAAGCTAGTGCTTGCTATAAGGGAAACTGGAATTCCATTTCTGCTAATTGTCAATTAAGAATCAGCAGGAATTTCTGTCACCTGGTAAAGGATTGACCTTTTCTTGGCAAGAAACTGGACTTGGTTGATATCCTCAAACTTTTACCAACCCTAGTAAAGCTGGTAAATTCTTGAAATTCTTCAAGCTACTTCAGAGAAGTGCCATCAGCATAGCCAATCACCCAGGGAACTTCCACAACTCTTCCCTAAGTGGTCCTATCTGAAGCTAAAAATATGATGTCTTATTTTAAACACCCATATTGTGCTGCCTATACTTGTAGGAGATTTCAGCACACGTAATTTTCTATGTCTCACCAAACCAAAGTTATATGCAAAAATGCAAAACACAAGCTGAAAAATTGACTTTCCTTCCTACAGGAAATAAATTGTTGAGTTGGATTGAATGCAATAAATTCCTATGCCATATGAATTTAAACTGCCATTCATTTGGGAAGAGATGATTCCATTCATAACAGCTCAAATCCTAGAAGACTGAGCTTTGTGAAATTGCCCTGTAAAGAGTGAGTCAGAAAAATGTTTTAAGAGTGTGCAGTGATTTGATAGACTTTTGATTATAGTGCTCCGTGTAAATTAACCATTAATACATTGAAGAATGATCCAAGTGCTCATCTGGTGCGCAATCTTTAAAATCATCATTTGTGGGTGTGTATGTGTGTATATGTTTGCACATGCGTTGTTTGTTGTTGTTTTATCCCAAAGGCAGAAATTTTTAAAATTATACTATCTCCCTGGGTAAAAACTTCTTTAAGATACTGGTAGTTTGAAATCTTTAAATTGAGCTTATATCTGAATCCTGGGTCAGACCTTGCAGCAAGTTCTAGAACCAGCTTCATCTATCTGAAGTCCTAGGGAATGACAAACCAGTGGTTCTCAGGAATGGCTGCACAGTATAATTGCCTAAGTAAGATCTTTCAAAAATCCTGCTGTTCAAATTAAATCGCACTGTCTGGGATTGGAACTTAAGCATTGGTATGATTTTACAGCTTTCTCAATTTCAATGTGTAGCCAATATGAGAGGCGCTGATCTAGACAGAACCAAACCCCTGGGTCAGTTACACATTGAATGAGACGCGTTTTCTCTGCCCAGAGTATACCCAAGTGCTATTACTGAAATGACCACTGGGAGCAAATGGTTGGATCCTAGTTGTCATTTAACCTATGCCTTTTGTCACTTATTTGGCCTATACATACTGCTGTCCACTTTGAGTGAGAAGATGAGTTCATTCTTTTGCCCTGTAAGATTCTTGATATAAAGTTTTAAAACATAGTATTTTAAAATCTCAACAATTCTAATTGGACAGTTGCTTTGCCTGTTAAATTTTTCTTGTTTTTGTTCCTTTTGGAACCTAGTATTCAGCTAGTTGGCAAAACATTATTGTTCCTGTTCCTAAAGTATGTAGTTTGCATTTATATGTGTAAACCCTTTTAAAGATGACAAGGACACCAAAAGTTATTCTAGGGTAATTTTACCAAACTTCTGACTACCACGGATCTGAAAGTCAGCCTTAGCTCTGTGTGTGTGGAGTAAGGACAAGCCTGCACCTGTTACCTACAGGGTGGCCTCTCAAGAAAACCAACACGCAGCTTTCTCTGCCACTCAGTTCTCATGAGCGGCCAGAAGACAGAGAGGCTCACACCCACAACAGCCCTTTTGGCTAGCAACGTGCAGCAGACAAAGCCAAAAGACTTGTCTATCATTGGAACAAGTGTGACTGGACTCCTGTCCCTCTCTATCTACTTGGATCCTCATTTCAAAAGATGCTTTTTGAAGCAATCCTTTTACCAGGGGAGGAGAGGACATAAGGCTGAAAGCTGCTGATTGTCCGGGTGACTGAGCCCATTGAGGTGGGACTCTTGAGAGACAGTGGCCTGGGCGCCCGGGAGCCACGGGAGCATGTGGAGGAGGACGCAGGGTGTGCCGGGGCAAGCCCCAGTGGGGCAGCCTGTGATTTCACATGCTTGTAAATCACACGCATAATTATGAGCATCGAAAGTTTAATGAAATCCAAGTGCTCATCAACCCATTGGGGCTGATGTCCTATTTCGCTGAAGTTTGTCAGAGACTTAACTTTTCATGTTTTCCTCTGCCTTCAAATTGCTGTCTTACGGCAGCCCATGAAACATTAGTATTTTTTGCTGGAGTGAAATAAGAGCAGAAGTGGAAAGCAATTTACTTATCAAAAGTGGTAGTGGAAAACTGCATGCACACAAATGCATATGTCGATGATTGTATCATGTGTCAAATAGTTCCACAGAAAATCATGAGAAGCCTGCTTTTAAGCATACTTAAAAGAAAGTATGTGTTCCCTTGAAAGAAAGCTGCAAAATATATTTGGTAAATATTACAATAGATAATCACCATCCTAAAATGTTTTTGTGTATATGGCATTTTTCAAGTTCCTGACCGATCAAATTACTGCATTAGAAGAGAATTGCTACAGCGGTGGAAATAACCATGAGATAACTTTACTCTAAAAATGATTAGAAAGTTAATTAAATAGTCTGCCCTCAAATAAAAACTTTTTAATGCCTTCCCTTTCTTTGTAGTTTAACATTCTGGTTCCAAACCATTAAGTTAAAATGCAAGCAAAACAGATCTGCAAGTAAAATTTGGGGCCACAGTTATTTTTTTATATCAAGGTAGTAATGAGATGGTATTAAACACAACTATTTTTTTTTTTATTGAGTGTCACTGACACTTTACAACAGAATGCCCTGTACTCTGTGAAAAATGTTGTTTGTAATTTTTAAAGAGGTTGAATCTCATTTCAAATCTATTAGGAATGTCCACAGAGCAATTATTTTATGTAAAGCAAAAAGTCCCCTGGTGTTGTGAAATAATGTCTGTATCATTCATCTCTGGTGTTCTTATTTCTTTATTTTGGCATTTGCAATCCTATTGATAAAGCATTTTAATAAATATAAATGTGCATATATATAGTGCATGCCAGTATAAGCCAGTTTAATCTATAAATTATTTTTCATCATGCATCCTGTTTTTTACTGAGGCAGAAACTGTGAAGTGGCAGATGTAATGTCCCTCCATTGAGTAGAGAAAGGCCCCTTCTCCTACATTTTAGATCCCATAAGTCACAGCTGAGGTGAAGAAAGTTTTTACATTAATGTCTCTATATTTATCTAAGACTTAAAGGGCAGAGGAAATAGAGCCTATAAATCTCAGAAGTCTGTGGTAATCATTAAAACAGGTGAAAAACTAAGAAATCGGGACCCTAGAGAAGGACCCTGCCACTTCTTAAAAAGCATCTGTCTGAACATGGCTGCCACCACCTCACAGATCTGACTAGAAAGAGAAGAAAGAAGAGCTATTGTTGATACCACCTGTCATTGCTGCCCAGTAGCTATGTTATCCCACAAAAAGAAGATAGCGGGCATCAGAAAACGAGCTGTAAATGGAAGAAAGTAGCATAGCACTCTGTTTTAGAGACATTCAGTAGCTTTTCTTTCCCCAAACTACAGTCCTCAGGCAAGCCTTGTTGTCAGCAAGTATCCTGCAGTCTTTGTTACTAATCATATTCACCATTTTTTAAGCACTTACTTTGCTCAGCCGTGACACAGATTACCCCAGTAATCCCGACAGTGACCCTGTGAGGCACATATTAATATCCCATTTCACAGATGGAGAGACTGAGGCCCAGAAGTTAGGTAAACTGCCCAGGATAACACAGCTAGCAAGCACCAGAGCCAGATTTCCAAGGCAGTGTTCTGATGCTATGCTCTCCCGCTCTCTGCCTCTGGCTCTGGTGCTTGCCCAAGGAAGCTGACAGCCTAGACCTAGCATCAAGCATACAAACTTGGGTTCCAGTCACTGCATCCACACCATGTGCTGCTTGTTTGTTTGGCCTTAGGCAAGTGATTTAATCTCTCTAGTCTTAGTTTGTCTGTAGAACAGGGATAATAAAAGGTGGTGTCTAACACTTTCCATGTACAGTCTCACATGAATCTGAAATACTTTGTAAGTATTAGCTCTTATCATCTATCATACTAACATGAAAAGGGGGTGAAGGAGAGAAAACAAGACAAGCCCCAGAATGACACAGAAGCCTCAGGGGCTACTGTGAACCTTATGCCCTGGCATGTTACACACCCCTTGATATGGGATTGAATGCTAACTAATGGGAGCTCTGTGATAGTATTAGCATTTCCCCCAAAGATATATAGCAGACCCATGGAAACAAAGTTATATTGAGGTATGTGTGTGAATTTTCTTTAATTCAAAAAGATAAACCTAGAATATATTTTTATTTAAGTGTGTAACTAGAGAAAGACAATACCTTCACTTTTATAGCATTGTCTCTTGATAGTAGGTAATATGGCATTGCTACCCTGCCTCATGATGCAAAAGTCCCTAGTTCTGGGATTTCTCAGAACACATGGCTAAGGATGATTAAGCACAGAGCAGTGACCCCTAAGCATGGCAGCAGCCTTTCCTTAGAATTTCTGTGCTTCCATAGTAGTTTTTCTCAACCTGGATATTATAGTAATGAAGGTCTTTTTGTGTGTTTATTTTGGAACATGGTTTGTGTCAATCTGCCATGGAGTTAATAAATTGTAGGATTTGCAAAGGAAATATACTGGGACTGAAAACTAAGAAGGCACATATTTTTGCCCACTAGCAACTATTGCCCAAAGCACAGTTGTAAAATCTCAGGATTTGGGAAGCAAGCCGTTGGGCCAACTTGCTATGAAGTTAACATGTAATGTCATGACAAAGAGAGTGTATTACTCAACAAAATATTTGTTTAAAAACAGAGATTAGTAAAACATACCATGAAGTCAGGGATGAGAGAACTTTAAAGGAAAACTTCAAAGTTAAACAAGAGCAACCACAGTGAAAAGTGCTGGAGATCAGTTTCAAGAATATGTAAATGGAATGACCTCAACTATCTCCTTCTTGTTTATGTAACATTTTTCTTTTAACAGACATTAATGTTTACATTTCTATAATAAATATATAGATAGATTTATTTATGTTATGTAATATGTAATAATCATATACAATAACTATGTTCTCAATTACAATACATTTTAGTTTATTTCTCGGTAGTATTCTGCAATTGACTTTTAGTTTTTAAGCCGTAAAGAGTGTGATTATGTTGAGCTATCATAATGTCAAGATGACCAGAACTGAGGGCATGTATAAAGTATTTTTTATTATTTATTTATTTTATTTGTTTTGAGGGGGAGGTTTATAAAGTGAGGGGGACAGGATAAGAGAGAGGGCATCTTAAGTAGTCTTCCATGCCCAGCACAGAGCCCCACACGAGGCTCTATCTCCCCACCCTGAGATCATGAACTGAGCTGAAATCAAGGGCCAGATACTCAATTGAATAAGCCACCCAGGCGCCCCTATAAAGTGTTTTTAAAACCTGGATCACTGCCTGGATATTAAATCAGCTTTGGACTTTGCAGTCAAAATATACTTTGAAAAACAAAATGCTGTTTATTGAGGCCATTCTGTAATGTAATATAATGAGAAAAGCTTGAAAAACTCTTTCTTTCAACCATCTAATTTTCTATCTCAGCATGATTTTGTGATACCAGGTGACAACACATGTGGTCAGAGTGGCTCAGGAATTACCATCAAAAGGGAGGTAAAATTTGAATCCTTTACTGAGTGATTTTTTTTTTTTTACTTTATCTGGACATGACATGTACAATTTAATTTTAAGTTCATCCATTCACTCATTTAAAAATATTGTGTAATTCTACAGGTCTAAATTCCAAATCACAGAAAATCTGTAAAAAAAGAAGTTATTTAAGATAAAATATGTGCTAATTACTCTATCAAAGTATATGTAGTAGGACAAAAACAGAAAAAGATAACATCAATGAATTTGATTAATTCCATCATTGTTAGCAATTAAAGTCATTCAATCTAATTGTGATCTGAACCCAATAAACTGAAGCTAATATAAAAATAAAACATTATGACAAAAGGATCTTAAAATTTTACATATTGTTAAAAAATTCTTGAGAAAAGAATATTCCTTTCAAATGCCCAAATATAAAATATTCTGGCTTTCTCTTTAAATTCTTAGTTTTTTTAAAAAAAAATTTAATAAGCTATTTCTAAACCAGCCTCTTACCCTAAAGCACCTTTGATCCAAATGGATCACAAACTCAAATAAAATTACATCTGACCGTAGGCTATTTCTAGATACGGAAAACACGTCTGTTCTAAGAACTCTTAGCCAACAGTTTGAAGCTGTTCAAAAAAATTCCTAAAAGAAAGAAAGAAAAAAAAACAGTGTACACAGTGACAATAGAAGATTCTTGACATTAGAAAAAAATTAGGAAAGCACTACTGTAAAAAGGATAAAAAGATAACCAAATTTAATTCCCATTAAATCTTGGGCTTTTTATTAAAGAATGGCGATGAAGTTCTCACAATTCAAACATGTTTGTTGGACGGATGTGAACACACCTGTTCAGAAAAGGTGAAATAAAACTTGAACTGACTTCCTTTTGCACGCAGGTCACCAGCCATCTGTTATAAGTGATCAGTTCCTAACCTTACACCAGACTCAAGCCTGTGAACTGAGGTTGAAAAAGCCACACAGCTTGTACTCTCTTATCCAGTCTGCTGTGGGTTTTCCCTGTTTAACCACCATTAAAACTTCTCTTTAAATCTCCAGGGGTTTGGAAGATCAGATTAACCCCATGACAGTAATAATGTATTTATACCCAGGGTCTCTGTGTGTTTCACTTGGGGCTGATTTCAGGATTTTGTGACTCACAGTGATGTGGCTAGCTCCAAGAAGATTTAGCCAATAGCTGGCATATCTCTTTTTTCTTTCTTTTTTTTTTTTTTTTTTGCTGGCATATCTCTTTAATCGCAACCTAAAGACAATGTCTCTTTGTCCAAGGAAGCTTGTGTATGAATGTGTGTATGTGTGTGTGTGTGTCTGTGTGCGCGTGCGCATGCGTGTAAGGATGTTGTGTCTATTTTAAGATTTTGGCTTTGATTAAATGTCAATACATATAAAAACTTCTGCACAGAAACAAACAAAAACAAAACATAGCTTTTTGGACATGACTGACTAGGTGAGCTTCTACCCTTGTAAATAATTATTACAGGTACCTACCAAGGGAAGGAAACCTGTGTTGACAGCATCCATTTTCAACACCTTTGATCCCTAAAGTGTTACTTACATTCCTGTCATATCCCACCTCACCTGGGTATGTGTGAGAACAAATCACTAGTGGCCATAGCACTCATCCACTGCCAAGATAAGGGTACCAGTTTTGCCAGTGGTTATTGGACTTGGAACAGTCTACTTAACTTTCTGGGATCTCTGCGTCCTCATCTTTGAAGTCAGAGGAGTAGGCTAAATGAAACCTTAGGTCCTTTCTAGCTCCAAATTCTGTGAAATGGAAAGCAGTACAAGTCTCCAGCAGTTTCCAGGGGGAAGCAATCAGTGGGACTCAGGCACTAGACACTTCGCGCTTGCCCAGGTTCAGAGAGTGTGAGGCTTACTTCGCTTTATTCTGACTTTTTTTTTCCTCCTTTGTCCGGATGCAGAAACCCTGCCAGTGTCTGCCAGTGCAGGGCTTACTGAGCACCCTACCACACTGGCAAAGAAGTGCCCTCGCCTTTCTGTGTGGTCCTCATCACTCCAGTTAAACTTTTTTTTTTAAGATTTTATTTATTCATGAGAGAGAGAGAGAGAGAGAGAGGCAGAGACACAGGCAGAGGGAGAAGCAGGCTCCATGCAGGGAGCCCGATGCAGGACTCGATCCCAGGATTCCAGGATCACGCCCTGGGTCAAAGGAAGGCGCTGAACCGCTGAGCCACCCAGGGATCCCCTCCAGTTAAACTTTTAAAAGCTATGAAAGTCAGCTTGGACTGAGACATCAGGTTTCAGTTAATAATGGCAGGATAACGTCTTTAGTGTGTAGGGATAACAGGGTGGCAAGTTTTCAAACCTCCCAAGAATGAAGGTGAAGATGTATTATGACCTTAAAGTGGGCTGAGGAGGAGACCAGTCTGTAGCTGAGTGAAGGAAGAGAAACGTAGTCCAAGAAGGCAAGGTCACAGAGTTGCACATCTGTGTGTTGGTGGGGGTGGGAAGCCTGCATTGTTTAGTGGAGGGTCTTAACATGTTCCAAGGTCTTTGGCTTTTACGTCGAGTGAAATGGGGAATCATTGGAGGATTTTCAACAGAAGAGTGATATGATCTGACTTTAACGATTTCAACAAGATCAATAGCAGCCTTTTTGAGAGTAGACCAGGAAGGGTAAGAGAGGTGTATAGGGGTATAGGTGAAGCAGGGATATAGAACACTGACTCCTCGCACAAGCTCTCCTGTAAATGTGCTTTGTGCCCATGGGCCAGTCATTGACTACTCAAGCTTCAATTTTTTTCACCTGTAAATGAGAGGATCAGTGATAGCTGAGGTTCCTTTCAGTTCCAACTTTTAGTAGGTGAATACTTGGAGGAATATTCAGAAATTTACCCTCTTAGGAGACCTGGGTGGCTCACTTGGTTAAGCATCTGACTCTTGATTCCAGTTCAGTCATGACCTCAGCATCATGAGATTGAGTCCCACATCAGGCTTCAAGCTGGGCATGGAGCCTGTTTAAGATTCTTTCTCTCCTTCTCCCTCTGCCCCCCAACCCCCCACTGCTTGTGTGAACTCTCTCTAAATAAATAAATGAATAAATAATCTTTTAAAGAAAGGAAAAAGTTTACCCTATTAAATATAAGCATTTTTTACATATACTGCTTACTGAATTTGTACCTCCTTTCCTATAGGTTTAAAGTACAAATTTTTAAACTCGGTACATTAACAACGTTGAACATTTAATGGGTTCCAGTGAAAGGTTGTAAATGACAGGAAAATATCAGTCATGGTAATATAAAGGAGAGGGCTCACTCCACACCAGTTGTAAATAATTCCTGAAAATAGTAACCACAGTGAAATACTGTATGTGTGCACACGTGCACACACACACACCTCCTTAGGAAACGCAAATTTAAGTGGAGAGAAAGGGTCAGAGGATTATCTTTTTTAAGTATAATTATACTTGGATTTAGCATACAAGAGGCCAAATCCAGGTATCGTGAAGTCAGAGAGGATTAAAGTAATGACAGAACACAAAATTATAGACTTCTAATAAGGATACTCAAATGTTGCAGGGGATTTCTAACGATTTAATTATATAATATTTGCATTATATATATATTTACATATAACATAGTATACACAATTATGTTATATAATATACTATATAATTACATATACCACATATAATTGTATATACCGTATACAATATAATTTATATAAAATATAAAATAATGACCTGACTTAGACAGTACTCATAATTCAATCTCAAAAGTGCAATATCCCCGGATATACTCAGTGAATTTCTCCTTTGTTGTTGGCTACTGGAGCTCATTTAACTAACCAGTCCTTCAGAGTATAAATTCAGCTGCCAAAAACGATCTTCTTTTCTACCTGCCTGTGAATCTACAGAAGTTAATTTGGTTGTGGATAGAATAAACTAGATGTGAAAAATTGAAAAGGGAAAGAGGGTAGTGCTTGATCATTTTACTTGCACTTGTAAGGATTTCAGTGCACTGTGTTTCTTTGAGAGAAATCCCATGGTGCCAATTAACCTAACTTATTCCAAAACAATTCTCTGTTTGGAAAGAATAATTTTCATTGTGGGTGTTCCTTGAAATTGTATGCCTCATCCCCTGTTATTACTGAGATGTGTGCTGGGCAATTGAAAGTACCAGCTTCGTTTCCATGCACTGCAGAGATTAGAGCTGTATCCCACACACAGTGTCAGATAATCTGCTTTAATTTTGTTCAATGCACACTTTTAACCTTTAGTAATTTTTTTTAATGTGGAAAAGCCATCTCAACCTAATATTAAATCAAATATTTCATGTCAACACTATCAAAAACACGAAAAGCTGGAGATTTGTTTTAGTCAGGAAATCAATTTTCTTGTAAAAATTTTAAAGCAAGTCAACTTTCTTGGCTTGGTTTAAATGACATTTTCATTTTTTCTTTGAAATGATGTGAATGCCTTTGTTCCTCCAGCATAAGACAAACTGGACTAGAAAAGATTGAAAAGGATTTAACTAACTTAGTAAATCCGTTCTCCACTTTATTAGGTTGTGTTGTCTATTTGGATTTCTGGGGTATTTTTTTTAAAACCTAATAAATCAATTAAGCAATATTCATTCTAAGATTTAATTTGGTGAATAGAATATATGTGCTTTTCATCAGGCCACACATCTTTTTTTTTAAGTCTGAAACCACCACACACAAAGAATTTAATTCTGACAGACATTTGTTCTCAGCATAAATACTTTGGGGCCAATAGTTGTCCCCACTTAATCATGCTTCTTAAAAGTGAATTCCAGAAGACTTGAGGCCCCCAGTGACCCCTGGTAAGGTGAGTTGTCAGTAAATTACTTTTATGATGTGCCCTAGGGAAGCAGGTCTGCTAGAAACTTGGTAGGGAGCTGGCCCCCTCTTGCCTGTAGGGGGATGACCTTTAACTTTATCTAACCTTTGCATTTCTAATTCTAAATTTCTGGGAGGCACTTAGTCACATTGTTGGATATCATATGAAAAGTGAAAAAAGAAAAAAGAAAAGTGAGACCTTTCCTGTACCCATAAGATAGGCTTAGCTACACATTTGTTGTCAAACTTCCAGATGAAGCATACCAGTCAAGTTTTTATTTCTACAATTTAATTTTTTCCCTTTCTATAATTCATTACAATTGAATTTTAAATGCCATTTAATGAGTTAAAGTATATAAATGAGTTCAAAACGGATTCATAGTTAAATTACGACTGCCGTGGGTGACATTTGGAAAACACTGTAGAAAATTTAATCCCATAATTTTGCTAATTTGAATTTATTGGGCACTTGAAAATTTATAAGAGATATTAAATATGAATGACAGTATTGCATCAGAATACATTTAATTCTTCACAAAATATTTAGTTATTGAAAACCAGTCTTGTCAGTTTTTTTGTTGTCTCCATCATGAGAAAGTTTTTATTGTGCTTTTGGAATAATAATGTACATTGACATTATCAAACAAATTTAGATTCAAGTTTTGGATGAAAAAACATACCCTTATTTGGCTATGTTAGACTGAAAACATTGGGAAATAATGCCTTCTTATGAGATAGAAAATACAAAGTGATCATTAATTTCTCGTTAATAATCAGGGCATAACTTTGTTGATCCAGATGTTCATGTTTTATTTGCCTCAATGTCTAATTTCTCTTCCCATTAGTTTTGGATGACATTTAACGGGCCAATATTTCATTGTTCGGTTTTATTGTCTATAAGAGTATTACATGGTTTAAAAATACGTAATACTTGGACAGCCCGGGTGGCTCAGCGGTTTAGCGCCTGCCATTGGCCCAGGGCCTGATCCTGGAGACCCGGGATCGAGTCCCATGTTGGGCTCCCTTCACGGAGCCTGCCTCTCCCTCTGCCTGTGTCTCTGCTTCTCTTTCTGTGTCTCTCATGAATAAATAAAATCTTTTTTAAAAATGTAATACTTACATATTTACACATATATGTATATACCAGAACCCTGTGTGGTGAATGAAATATTGCTAAAGATAAGTTTTTCCCCAACATGGCACACCTAATTTTGAATCACACAGTTTAGGTATAAGTGTAAATGCATAAACTAAATGTAGAATATTTCTATAATCTTTTTGACTTTTATTTCGGATTATAGCTATCTAAGCTTTGCATTTGGTATCAACCCTTTAGGAGAACAACAATAACGGTCATAGACGCATTTACTGTAACAGTAATTTTTCAGTGGGGAAAGAAAGAGATCAGCAAATTCCTTCCTGTAAATCAAAGATTCTGGCTCAGAGCATATATAAACAAGATGTAAGTTTTAAATATAGCTTAAATGCCACCCAGGAGAGAAACTCAATGGTAAAAGAGTTGTCAACAGACAGAAAGGAATCTTTAAATGATGGAGACAATATTAAATTGGTGACACTAATGTTAGGAGGGGGCATGTGCTTCCAAACATTTCAGCACAGAATGTCCTCTTCCTTGCACCCCACCCCTAGTTGTTTATTTTTGGATCTGGGAAGTATAATAGTAAAGTAGAATGTAGATGTAACCTGCTGATAACCCTAAGAAGATCTTACTTGAGAAAATGGCAAACTCACAGTTTTGAACCAAATTTGGAAAGAAGAGAATAAAATGTGTGTAAAGACATTAATATTCAGACTGTCTTAAGCTATTTGCTTATTTTAATCCTACCAAAGCATTTGTTTTTCATCATGTCTACACCTGCTGAGATATGGCTAGGTGTTTTTAATTTGTGTGTTTGTTTTTGTTTTGCTTCATCAAAAATTTTATGTTAAAGCATCTTGATGATTTTAATCAATACAACCTACTCCATATTGTCATTGTCTGGAGTCTTGCTATTCAATTACCATTAAACATGGACCAGGAAACAATTCATAATATGCATTAGGTACCAAACAGGATCTATCTTTGGAACGTGACCCAAAACACAGGACTTGGAGTATGGAAGGTAATCCCCTAAAGGAAAATCAGAGTGCTCTGACCACAAGGAATGGATGGTGGGCAGAAAAAGGAATAGGGATATGAGAAAAATTTAATGAGGGAAAGGAAACAAATTAGCTGGTACATAGGAAATGACTCTTAAAGGGTATTGGCAGAAAAGAGACAAGAGCCGTTTATTCAGGAAACATCGTAAGAATTGAGATAAAACTAGACATGTAAACTGAGGCGAGGGACCCATAAAGAGTCTTATGCACTAAGCAAAAGATTCTGAGTTTCTTACTATGGTAGACAATACGGACAGTTATGGCCAGCCCCCAGTGATGTGGTAGGCTTCTGTGGAACCAGTTGGCTTCTTCAGGTGCTGTGACTGCTCTATTTCCCCTTGTAGGGGGTTTGGGAACTTTTCCTAGTCCAGAGGGCAAGGCAGCTTGAGAACTGAATCTAGAAAGAATTGAAAACTGCATGCAAGGGGAGAAGATCCTAGGAAAAACAGAAACTCAGTTCAAATGGGCTTAATCCAAAACCAAAACAAAACAACTCTCAGCTTTGCTTTCCCCTGTTTTGACTTGGAGCTTTCCCTTATGCTAGCTTCATGCTTGGGCAGACTTGCTTCCCGTGGCACAGACTGCAGCAGCCCCAGGCTCACTAGTTTAGCAAATCCAGAGGAATACGAGCTGCTTTTTCCTAAGAGTTCCAACATGTGTCTCACAAACTGATGCCACTCATGGATTTCAGAACATGTTGCTTCTGTGATTGGCCAGGCGTGGGTCACCTGCCCTTCTCTGAAGCTAGGGGCATAGATCAGCATAGTCCAAAGCACTGAATCCCAAGCGTAAAAGGAGTAGTACCCCGGATGAAAGTTGAAGTGTTCTAACTAAGGGAAGAGGGTGTGGATGTTGGGCCCCCTGTGTAGACAGCAGACATTCACTGCTCATGGGGCAAGTAAGCCTTCTCTGAATCAGAGTCCAGGTTCTTAATATTTAATTCTGTTTTCCCTCTCCCCCATGCTTCTTTATTACTGAGCTGTCATCTGTCATATCTTAGGGACATTCAAGAGTCCCTAAGCAGCCCAACTAAATCTTTCTTTAGGTGCAATATACCTAATTAGGTGGTACTTTCTCAATGTTAACTTCATACTATTTTTTGCTTATGTCCACTTTTATTTTTAAGACATATAAACCAAGATACCTATATTTGATGATCAGTAAAATATCCCTCAGGAAACATTGCTGAATCACCAGAAACAATGTGGTCCAAGAGACTGACTGAATAATTTCTAAGCTGCAAAATATGGCTGCTCCAAAAAAGGATAGATGAGGTCCTTTAGGAGCCACATCTACACAACCCACAGGCCTCCTTAATTTCAAAGTCTTCTGTTGTAAAACTTCTATTTCAATTTCATCCATTAATCATATTTATTAATAAGTCACTATAGAGTTTGCATCCAAATCTACAAGGATACCAGATGTAGGTAGGGAACTGCCCAACATGCTTAGAGAATATGAAACATTTAATGATAAGGTTTTGTATTTTTATAACATATAGTTTTGGGATATTTTGCACCCTAGAGCTGTAAAATTCACACTTTCTTTCCATTGATGTTGAGCTCCATTATGTGGCAATTTAATTAACTTTGGTAAACAAGTAAGACATGTTTTAATTTGTCTTTAGTCATAATAGTATGATTAATGTGCCTAAAGAGTAATATTGTCACTTTTTTTATACTTTCAGTGTTTACATGAGTCCATTAATGTGCCTTTGCTAGGTATTTAATATGCATGTTAAAATCTGTTCTTGTTTATTTACCTAAATGAAAGCAAGAGGAAGTTTGAAAAGCACAGATCCTGACTCTACCCAAGAATGTGTATGCTTTTATCTCTAACAAGAAAATCTTTAGTCATCTGTTTTCTCATAGGAAGCATTTGTCACATTTAAACATGTTCTTCATATTAATGCTAACTACATACCATAAGCATTCAAAAATAAAAAGCTAATTTCTTTTTAATGAAAAAAACTATTTTATACCTTGTATGTCTGAGTTTTAAATAGGAGTAGTACTACACAAGTGTATGACAGACTTTCCCTTTTGTTCTCTCTGCCTGAATCATGCCTAAGCACTCACTAGCCTTCACTTAAAAAGTTTGCTTGTTTTCTATAACACATATTATACCATTCTCAGTTATATCCATTGTATTCATTCCTTCTAAAGCAATGTTTAATTTGCTCATGTACAAGTTGAAATGACTTGACCTTCTGCTTTATTTCACTACTCCGACCCCTTGTCAGACTGTTCATTCTGCCACTTGGTTCTGTCATATGATGGGAAGCATTTTTCTTTGAAATTGGCCTTTCACTCTTAGAAGGTCCAGGTGCAATCCAGCCAAAGGATTATCAACCAGAAGATGGTAATAAAGCTACTTTCAGTTTGTTCGAAAAGCAAGGCTATGGAATTCAGCTCAGAGGAATAACCTATTTTCCACAGGGTTTCTGTGTAGGAACTTACGGAATGTCTCCCCTGTGCTTTGTAGATCTGCAAAAGCCATATGGCTCAGTTCCACATGGGGGGAGATGGCTTTAGGTATGTCATTCATTCATTGATGGATTCATTCATCAAGCTAATGTTTATTGCACTTCTTTGGATTGAGCCAGAAGAACTGGGAAAAGTCCAGAAATGTTCTTTTTGTATGTTGATGGATTACAATGAATTAATTATAAACATTCAGATAGAGACTGGTAGTGTTAGAGAAAAAGATGGAGGGAATGAAGAGTTTTGGATTTGTGTGCCAGGGTTACTTTCCAAGCAGGTTCAAATATCTCCCCATTTATTTGCTCACTTATTTGGCATGAGGCTGATTGTTCCCAATATTGACCTGCAAATACTAAAATGCATAAAATTCCCATTTATCCATAACAGGAAATGGGAACTTATTAACTGAATATTTTGATTAGCTAATAATTTAAAAGTTGCCTGGTGAGAGTTATTAGCTTTCAAAGAATACACACAAAAGTGTCATGAAAAACATGAAAATAATGCCAAGTATCATTTGTCCTTAGATGCAAAGTTTGAAACATTATAGTATTAAGATCATCCTTTGAAATATATCAAGTTTGCCATCCCTTACCGTCCTTTACATGAAACCCTTGAGACAAGATAAGTTTTCAGAATTCTAGGATTTTCTGACTTATACTAAATCAATATGGTTCACATATTATGTATTACCTGACAATCCTGGTGGATCTGGGATAGCACTTTTAAACAAATGTACAGAAAAACATCTGAATATTCAAACTCAGTGGAATAAAGACTATAAAATGCTTCACAACAGTTCAAGTCTAGTTTTTCTGGCAAATAAAGCTTTTTGGATTGCAAAAATGCCTAGAAGAGATAGTGGACCTCTCAAATCATAGTATTGTGCTTTAGCGTCTATTTGTCTGGCAGTTGGTTCAACATCAGCTCTTAGGGACAGAGCCGGAAAAGCAAAATTAAGCAAAAATGGCTTCTGAGCTTCAAAGAAAATAGCTGTCACTAACCACCATGTGCTTTAGTCATAAAATCATAAAACTTTTAGAAGTCGAAGGGACCTTTGGAATCACTTACATTCTACAGTTGAGGAAACTAGAGCCTAGAGAAATGAAATAATTTGTTTGAGGTTGGTTAGCCACACAGAGTCATGCTGACATTGAATTATATGTAAAATTTATCTTCATTATTTAACAAGTCTGATGTTCTGCTAGTTTTCCCAGAATGTTCATGTTTCTGAGTGACAGTGAAGAGTGGATTAGAAATGTGCAGAACCTATAGGGCACTCTAGGGGCTGACTTACCAAGAAGTGGAAACTGATAGAATGTACCATAACCTATCCTGGAGTCTAGACAGCATAACAGAGTCCTGTCAGGATGACAATACCTGTGAGTTGTTTGGGTGCTCCTCATAAAAGAAAATAATGTTTATTCATGAACACAAAGTGAAGGTCTAGGGGATCCCTGGGTGGCGCAGCGGTTTGGTGCCTGCCTTTGGCCCAGGGCGCGATCCTGGAGACCCAGGATCGAATCCCACGTCGGGCTCCTGGTGCATGGAGCCTGCTTCTCCCTCTGCCTATGTCTCTGCCTCTCTCTCTCTCTGTATGACTATCATAAATAAATAATTTAAAAAAAAAAAAA
The DNA here is from genome assembly GCF_048418805.1 of Vulpes vulpes. Classification (NCBI taxonomy): domain Eukaryota; kingdom Metazoa; phylum Chordata; class Mammalia; order Carnivora; family Canidae; genus Vulpes; species Vulpes vulpes. The sequence continues at coordinate 81,024,686 of NC_132789.1, forward strand.
AAAAAAAAACAAAGTGAAGGTCTACATGGCACTACTTGTTGCCAACCTATGCACCCCGGGTTAGATCTATTTCTTTTAAAACATCGTCCAATGTCAAAATAGAAAAAAGGAATTGTATTCACTTTTCAATGATATTTCAATTAAATGGAATTTCTTAAGGGAAGAGAGACATGAAACAGCACTATTAATGCTATTGATGATTAGAGTTATTTTCAGGAAAATGATTTCCAGGTATGAAACAAAATACAGATGAGATCTTTCTTTAAAAGGATGACACTAAGGCATTAAAATTGTATTTTCAAAAGCAAGAATGTACGAAATATATTTTTTAAAGCTCAACAGAAAAAAAAGTTCAACAGAAAAAATTTTATTCATTTGCTCTCTTAAAATGCAAATGGCCCTGAGAAAACTGACTTAACCTTACCAGTGTTTTTAGTTTAGTGATACTTTAGCTCTTTTCTTAAGTGCAGATTTTGATGTTAAGCAAGTTTGAGAATGTTTGGGGTTCAAAGAGGAAGAAATAAAAAGAAATGTGAAACCTGAGAAACAAATCTCTAGTTTTATAATCTGACCCACATTAACATAGTAACTTCCAGAATTATACTCCATTGTCAGATCTCAGGATTTTAAGGTGTTTTTCTTCTTTCATTTCATGTATTTATTTGAGAGACAGAGAGTACAAAGGGGGTGGGGAGCAGAGGGAGACGGTGAAGCAGATTCCCCACTGAGCACAGAGCCGCACATGGGCTGGATACCAGGACCCTGAAATCATGACCTGAGCTGAAGGCAGATGCTTAACCAACTGAGCCATGCAGGCATCCTTTTTTTTTTGGGGGGGGGGGGGGGGGCAGGGGGGTTATGTTCTTGTCTAAGAATTTTGAAGGTTTATTAATTTGCTTAGGCTATTCATATGCAACGTGACGTTCCTCATTTTCTTCTTAAAGAAGTTGGATCAGACTGAACAGAGATAAAATACTTTTCAGTCTCTATCCTCACTTAGGATAAATGTCCAAAGTGAATGCTTTTACTCTATTCTTCATTTTTATAGAAGAAATAAAGAATAAGTATGATATACTTATGAGTTTTGGAATGTAAAAGGAGACCCATTGTTAAAAAACTGGAGCTAATCACATCATTTCTTTTTGTTTTAGTAGTGTTAAAATATTAACAAAAGATCACTGTGGTTTCAATGGTTGGTTCTTGGAAAATAAATTTAAGATTATAGTTAAATAATTGAATTTAAAGTATGTAATATATTATACCAACTATCAACATATGTGGATATTATATAGTTTGTAGGCCAGAGTACAGTATACTTAAGGCATACTATATAATAATCACTTAGATTAGGGGTTGGCAAACTACAGACCAAATCTGCCCCGCTGCCTGTTTTTATAAATAAAGTTATATTGGAACACAGCCATACCATTTGTTTACATATTATCTGTGGCTTCTTTTGTGCTCCTACAGTAGAATTGAGTAGTTGTCAGAGCTTTTACAACCCACAAAACCTTAAATATTTACTGTTTTGCCCATTACAAAAAAGTTGACTGACCTCAAATTTAGATGATCAATTAGTTATTCTCAGTACACTCCTCTCTGAGAAGTTATGTTGCTTTAAATCTTTAAAGACCACTAGAATATCACTTGTACAATATTTTAACAAAATTAGGGGTATCTTTAAAAAGCTCATGTATTTGTCTAAATGCACATTTTAGTCTTATCTGAAAAACCTGATTTTTTATGGTCTATATTTCTTAGAGTTTTTCACTGTTTAAGACACCATTACCTAGAACTGTTTTTAAGTGTTCTATGTATAGCACTACTGAAAAGAAAATATATAGGTGCTTTTGATTGCATTCTGCTATTTCCTATTCTAAATGACTTATGTTGGATTTCCATCAGTCATTGGCACACCTTGGGATTTTATACATGTCTCAGATCCTAAATGTGTTGTCTTGACCCCTGGATATGCTGCTGCTTTCTTCCATTAACCGCGGAACATTGTCTATATTGTCTATATATAATTCCATCCTTCTGCTCTCTGCAAAATAGCCTAAGAACATTCTTTGTGAGTTACATCCTTTATTGTAAGACTAACCATATTACACTGCCATTATCTCTCCATGTAGACCATAAGGTCCTAGAAGACAGGGACCATACTGATGTCATCTTCCTATATGCCAGCCTTTGGAATCATTTACTAAACAAAACCTATACTTTTATCTAAAAGCATACTTTTAAATTTTTCCCCCTTTACTCATGTTTAGCAGATGAAATAGGTATGAAAGTAAGGGTGACAGGGTGCCTGGGTGGCTCAGTGGTTGAACGTCTGCCTTTGGTTCAGGGTGTGATCCCAGGGTTCTGGGATCAAGTCTCTTATCGGGCTTCTCACAGGGAGCCTGCTTCTCCCACTGCCTATGGCTCTGCCTCTCTCTCTGTGTCTCATGAATGAATGAATGAATGAATGAATGAATGATCAATCTTCTAAAAAATACCAGTTGGGATGACAAGTTGTCACCCTTTCTTTCCTTCTTTCTTTCTTTAAAAAAGATTTTATTTATTTTTTCATGAGAGACACAGAGAGAGGCAAAGACCCAGGCAGAGGGAGAAGCAGGCTCCATGCAGGGAGCCCGATGTGGGACTCGATTCTAGGACCCCGGGATCACACTCTGAGCCAAAGGCAGATTTGAGCCACAAGGCATCCCCAAACTGGTATATTTTTGCGAGTGAAAGGAGAGCCTCCTGATTTTATAAGAACATAGACCAGAACTGTAGCCAAGCAAACCAGGACAAATGGTCACCCTAAAATTTCATTATTTTAAAGTTACAAAATGTCCTTGACTATACCATACCCGATCACTAACTCTTTACATAAAATAGGCATAAAAATGACTTTGATAATGGCAATAAAATGACTAAAAACAAAGTGTTTTAAAAATTGAGATAATGTCAGTTAACTTTAACCCAGTATTTTGTGCCTGATGCAAGCAACACAAAGACCAAGCCTCCTTCTTTTGCTCTCCTACTTCTCTAGTGTCTTCTCCTTGCAGTCATCAAGAAAAGCAGGAAAAGCAGGTGGCTGTCACTACAGACAATTGCCAATAAAAGAAAAAAAAAAAAACAGGACTAAGAAGGGGGCTGATCTAGGCTTGTGTCAGGATTAGGAAATAATATCTTGCACAAGGAATCTTGTTTCATTTTTTTTCTTTTTTAAATCAGTTTCTTAAAGAAAAAATATGATCAAGCATGCATCAATCTTGGAATAAGCTTCACTTATACAGTAAAACTTGAGCACATGTTAAATTATGCAGTTCACTATATTCAGCCAGGACTTTCCAGTCCACCCAAAGTTTCCAGTAAAGTTCTGTTTGACCTTTGTATAAAAAGACCACCTTTACTAGGTGACTTATTTTTGCTGCCCTCTTGGGTGGTCAAATGAGGCAGATTTCCGTGTTGAACAACATACAACCTTCTTTTTGCCAACTGAACATTACACTGGGATGTGGCTTGGAGGAACAGTTTCTCAATACTATAAACAACGGCTTTCTTGGAACAGCTTGTTGCTGAAGCATAAAGAGAGGTTACTCTTGGTTTAGCCTTGAGTAGCATGTGAATTGGTTAAGGAAGTAAGTGTGGCTGACCCACCAAATTACAGTGGCCATAATATAATTAAGTTCAGTATCCTCCCTGGAGGCTCTGAGAAGTATTATTATGACACCAAACTTAAAGAAAAGGAATTTTTAAGAGCCAGGAAATTAGTGAGAAGCAGTCTTTGGGGAAATGTTGCAAGGTTTAAAAAAATCAGTAGAAAAAAGAATCAGTAAAAACAGCATAAAAGTTGTTCAAGGAAAAAGGCTGGTTAAAATGCAAAATTTTGTTATCCGTGATCCTGAGTGCATTAAGTGTATCTTTCTAAAAGAGTAAGATGTCTTGGGTTAAAGATGCTATTGGAGTTAGAATGGGGGGGCGGGGGATGGGGAATTAAAGATGTGTTCAAATATTGAAAACAAAATAAAAGTAGGAAATATTCTTAAAAGAAATTATTGGGAAGACATTTGCTCTCTGCTTATCCAAATTAAATTGTACTTAAAAATAAAATTTCTGATAATTTATACTAGTAAGTTACAGACTTCACATAGACTATTAAAAGGTTATTAAAGGTGTAAATGATTCTGAGTGGAAAGAAGGGAACAAAGGAATGAGATAGTAGAGCTATTTACTGGCTTGTCATAAGGCTTGTCATAAGGCCACGGCATTCTCGGCAAAACAGCTTGTGTGGTTGTCAGAGCTTCCCAATAGACTTTAGTCTGGCTCAACAGTCACAGGGACGCAAAGTTTCTCAGAATATGTATGAAATCATAAAACACTGAAAAGAAAGATGCTTAGCCTGGATTTCTTTCCAAATTATTATTGTTCAAGACATTACTCTTTATTTCTTAGGCTCCATGATAGATTGGCTTAAAATAGACGATCAGGTCTTCAGGGCAAGGGTGATTTATTCTTTGGTAATATACCACAGCTTTGTCATTCTATATAATTGTTATATTTAGCCAGTCCTCTTATCATCCATTGGTTGCAACTGAATAATATAGCAGGTAATCCTACTTATGTCTCCTTCAATGTCGTAATAATATTCTCTCCATGTGACCTGCCTAGTGACATTGCAATAAACATTGCTTTCATAAAAGTAGAGTGCTTTGGGGTAGAGAAGGACAGCTACTTAATGTAAAGTATGACCCTTCAGATAACACTGGCCAAACAAATCAAGGGGCTTAATATAGTCTCTGGCAAATTCATCTTTTATACAGCCAGTCTTCTACATACCTTTGGTTTAGAGAAGGGGATGCACCTTTTTAAAATCCACTACATTTCAGAGATGTTACAAAACACACTTCCATTTAATCCTTGCAATAGTCCTATAATCTGGGCATTATTTTCCTATTTTATAGGTAAGAAAACTCGTGTTCAGAAAAGTTACATAATCTTATAAATGATATGTATCTGGTAAATGACAGAACTACGGTTCAAATTCATGCTGACTCTGGTAGTTGTGCAAAATTCATTCAGTAACTGTCTAAGATCCAATCTGTGAACATTTGGAAAAAACTTTGTTCCAGAATCAGCACTGATTTCCAATAAGACTATCTTCTCGCCCATTACATAATAAACTAATAGAAAGCTACACTTAGCAAGTTCCTGCGCCAAGCAGCCTGTTTTCAAGTAAAGGCCAACCTTGGACTAACTTGTTGAAGCAGAAAAAATGGCTCCATTTGATCTGGCCTTAAGCAGTATAAATTGTAAAGGAAACTAAGTGTGGCTTGCTAGAAGAGTCCCAGTTTGATGCTGGCTGACAGAGTGCCCTTCTGTAGAATTAATTATAGATTCTTTTTTTTGAAGTCGTAAGCAGCTAACAGGTGAAAATGCTCTTGCAGGTATTAGGGAAAAGGTTCACCTGTGGTGAGATAAGCCTACCCCTATCCTGAGTGAGTGGGAAGTTTGATTTTTCTGCCAAAATAAATTGAGAGTCTAAATATTAGAACTATGGGGAAGGGTTATGCCCTTCTAATTTATTTAAAGAAACCCAAGGTCTTTTGTTCTTTTGTTTTCCTAAGTCCATTTTATACTCCAAAAGGCACATGTCATGGGGAGCATGTTAAATGTCAAAGAAACTAGGTAAAATGGTAGATATTAATTAACTCTGCCAGATGAAACACTTGTAGAGTGGGAAGTGAGGAAATGCATCATCCAGGAAGTTATATGCCAAGAATAGAGGTTGAAAATTCATCCTCATACAGACAAAACTTCTCAATTCTCTTGTATCTCCTATTCTTTGCAAGATGTAATTACTTGTAAACTGAATGTGGGTAAAGGGCATAGACGTTTGATGGGTTTACAGTGGGAGCATCAAAAACTCTTAACTATAAATGTCATTGGAGCACTCATTTCTCCATAAAGGTTGGTGTGTTGCTAATGTCATCCAGAGCCCATGCCACACCACTATGCAGATAACATTTGGGAGCTGGTTTTAAATATTGAAATCATTTCAATGATTTCAGATAAATACCTTCCAAAAATACAGATAAATTCCTTCCAAAGAATTTGTGTTGCAAAAATGAAAAACTATTTTCCTAATACGCCAGGTTAGGTCATACAGTTGTCTCAGATCATAGTGTTTAAGCTACACCTGCACATATGTGATCTGAAAAGATAGTTTAACTTCAGAAAACTTTTATTAATGTATTTTATTTCACCCAGAAGGTGTTCTTTGTAACAAACAGGAAACCTCACTAAATATAACCCAAAGTTTAAGCAATGGAAAGGCACATAGATGATGTCGTACATTATAAATATTTTTTGTACTCGCTAGTTTATTTCTAAGGAAATTATGAGAATGACATCATAATGATGACTGACTTTTATTGGTGTTTGTGCTCTGAAGCTCTAGACAAGTAGTTATAAGGAAAAACAAATTGTCTAGTGTTACTCCCTAATACTTTGCCTTATGTTTTCTAGTGACATTAATCCTAGGAAGTGATTCCAGGACTACTATATTATCATTAGTTGTCTTTTACCCATTTATCCCAAAAAACAACATGGTAGTAGAGCACAAAATTTGTTAAAACTCATAATGGGAAATAATTACCTTTTATTTTTGTCTGAACTACTGCTTCACTTAGCCTACAACTCAAAAAACAATTTTAGACTAGTATTTTATAGCCTATTATTGGTATCAGAGAAAAGCTTTTCATAACTATTTATCATATATGTTACCAATAAGCTTCTTTGTCCTATTCATACCAAGTGGAAGTCATACATTCCCTAAATAAATCTCTTTAAATGATTTATTTGATACAATTAAGTCTTAAAAGAGTATAGGGTAGAGATACACATAATACATAGGATAGAGCTATAGGTCTTATAGTCTTCATATAATCAACATATAGTTGAGTGCCAATTAGATATCAGTCATGGGCTGAGTGCTGGGGTACAGTAAAAAAGAAATAAGACTTGACTTCCATTGAAGACTTCTTTATGGTGTAAGGAGACTGGTAGGTACAATCAACACCAAATGATACGATGGTGATGTTGTGTGGTGTGGTGTTCTGGTAATATGTAGAAAGTACTAGGTAGAAAAGAGAGAGGTGTGTTGAACTCTGGAGTCAGAGAATACTTTGTAGAAGAGCTGGATCTGGAACTTAAAGATCAGTACATTCCTCCAGAGCAACTGGATGGCAGTGGTCTTCCAACCAGAGGGAATACCCAAGAGTAAAGGCATCAGGATGTGAAGTTGACTGGCTGAAATTGGAAGAAAATGAGATAGAGCAGAAGATGTTGAGGCCAGAGAAAAAGATTAGGACTGCTTTGTGATTGGTCTTGTGTTTCCTGTTAAGTAATTTGGACTAGTTCTTTAGGTGATGAGAGTGAGAAAGTTTCATTAATGTTTTAAGAAGACAAGTAAAATAATTGGATTTTTCATAAACCTGCATGAAAGAAGTGGGGTATAGCCTTTCTAATCATCTGACACAGCCAATAGAAACAAAAACTTTCATAGCTAAAGAACAACAATGAGTCATCCTTTATCCTGTCCATGCTTTTCTTAACTCCATTTTAACCTGTATTAGAAAATTACTTGGTTCAAAGGAACCTTAGCTTTATCTGTGTTTTGACCAGTGCAATGGACAGATGCCATTGCACTGTTACTCCAGCACTGATGCAAGTTACTCCAGCATTAATGAAGGCAATTCTGTCTTGGGCCATTTCCTGCTTCTAGACTGTTCTGGAATGATATATGGTATTATACAAAATAATATTCACCGTACATTTGAGAGTTCTCTAGACAATCTCACATGTTTCTGTGATAGTCTGCTGTTTATCATGCAATGGAAAGATTGCTAGTTTTTCAATAAAAGGAATAAATTACTTTATTATTATAGTGATAAGAATGTGGGCTTCCAGATACTGGATTTCTAATATTTACATCATCAGGACCTTACATTTTGGTTATAAGAGTAAGACAAAAATTTTCTTTAAGAGTTTTATATCGAGATCGCTGGGTGGCTCAGCGATTTGGCGCCTGCCTTTGGCCCAGGGAGCAATCCTGGAGTCTGGGGATCGATTCCCGTGTCGGCCTCCCAGCATAGAGCCTGCTTCTCCCTCTGCCTGTGTCTCTGCCTCTCTCTCTCTCTCTCTATGTGTGTGTCTATCATGAATAAGTAAATTTAAAAAAATCTAAAAAAAAAGTTTTATATCATGCATATTAATTCTGATAAGTAATTTCACATTTCCTGCATTCCTGATTCCCAAAATCCAGGCTTATAGGTGGAATATAAAAGGCAATATATTTTGTGTTTGGAAATACTTAAAAAAAAGAGAAGAACAGGGACGCCTGAGTGGCTCAGTGGTTGAGCGTCTGCCTTCAGCTCAGGGCATGATCCTGGAGTCCCAGGATCGAGTCCCACATCAGACTCCCTGCAGGGGAGCCTGCTTTTCTTTTCTTTTCTTTTTTTCCTGCTTTTCCTTCTGCCTGTGTCTCTGCCTCTTTCTATGTCTCTCATGAATAAATAAATAAAATCTTTTTTTAAAAAAATGAGAAGAACAAAGTAGTTTCTTAATATTGATGATATATGTGTCCAAAACTTAGCTGATCAACTGCTGTTTCTAGAATTTTACTTTTTTTACATTTACAATAATTATTAAAATATCTTTATAGTTTTTGTTAATGTGTTTGTGTTTATATTTTCTTTATTAATATTCACACATCACATATTAGTATCTTATATAAGTGAATGAGCCTATGTAAATTGAGATTTCATATATAAGAAGCCCTTTATAAATTGGTTCCTTTATTTGATTTCAAGTAATTACAAATATACATTAAAACAAGCAGCTTTACTGCAAATGAGAAAACCAATTGTTCTCATCAGTGCCCCTTTCAAGGCCCTCACCCTTAAAGTCACTTGTCACACACACACCATCAAATGAGGAAAAAATATCAAACATTTCATCTAACTGCAGTTTTCCACTTGAAACCATCAAAGTAGAAAAAATAGTTTTCCCTATTGAAATGAAAAAATCCTGAGATCATGACCTGAACCAAAACCAAGAGTCAGATGCGTAACTGACTGAGCCACCCAGGTGCCTCAATCCTCTCTTTTGAAGCTGACCTTTTACTTTTCAAAAGTGGCATCTTAGTTTGAGGTTATATTTCTGACAGAATAATCAATGAATGAATGAATGATTATTCATCCTTGGTAATAATCTCCAACTCTGAATCCTCCCTTACATTTAAGGATAGTATTCCAGTTGCCTTCTGCTGTCTACATGAACCATAAGCCCACCTCTCTGCCCTCTAGCATGAGGAAGAAAAGAGCTGATTAGTGAGCATCGAATAGGTGCCAGCTGAGTGCTAGTAACTGTAAACTTTTATTTTGTGTATTTGCCATTTAAAAAGAAGCCCTGTGAAGTAGAAGTTGTAATTCATTTAAGTAGAAAAAAACCTTGAAGCTCAAGGGTGTTCTATTACTTTCCCAGAGTCAAACAGCCTGTAAGTCGCAAGGCAAGGATTCAAGCCTGCCTCTCACATCGAAGAACCCTCATTTGTTCCACTCCATTAACGTTGTGCCCTCAGACACCTAACACTCCCATGGCCAGAGGGCACATGTGGGAGAGTGTCTCTACTCTTGTGCTCTTCCCTCGCATTTCTCTTTTCCTCAAGAATTAAACTCGATAGTTTCTCTCTGGGAGATACTGTTCTTTCCTTGGACTTTTCTTCCCTCTCTTTCTCTGTCCTCCCTGAAGTCTTGGCTTGAATGTACATCTTCACAGAAGCTTTCCCTGGCCCCCTAGTCTAAATTAGATTCCCCTTGATATGCTCTCCCTGAACACCCTGTTCTTTTGTAGTCCTTTTCAAAATTTAATTATGTATTAATTTGAGAGCTTACTTGTTTAAAGTGTCCTTCTCCAACTAGAATAAAATAGCCCCAGCCATGGCATCTAGTAACAGTGGCTCACTTTACTGAGTATCAACTGCCTGTAAGGGCCCACTCTACACCTCTCCCTTAACTACCTCCTGGACAACCTAGGAGACAGAAAGTGTCCTTTGAAGTTGATTAAACGGAGACACAGAGAGGTTAAGTCAAAAAGCTAACAAGTGAAGCAGCCAAGTTCCAAACCCAGGCAATCTGAACCCCTGAGCTCATGCTCTTAAACACGAATGAGTAGGAATTTGATGTACCATGACATGGAAGCAACTGGCTTACCATATTTACCCCTGATGACTGAATGGGGTGCTGGGAATCTCAGTAAGGGCTGGGCAGTAAGTGAGGATAAGTGGTAATGACATTACAGGTATTGAAGAGAGTGGATGCCGTCAGTCAGGAAGGTGGAACCTTTATAAACACTTAATTTGATTTAGACCCAGAAACGTTTCTTTGCATGGGGATTCTGTGCATTAAAATGGGAAGCATTTGCATGCCATCAGTTTTGTCCAAATTGCTACATATGTTGAATTCTAAACATTAAAAAACTCTGATCCGTCTTTCACTCCTTGGCTCTTACCTCAGTTCACTAAGAACATAATCTTATGCAGTTTGAATATCAGAAGTTTCCCCAAATTCTGTCTTTTGGCCCAAAGCTATATTATCCTAGATATTTAAAGTAAATTTGTCATTGTATTAAGAATTGTAGAGAACAGAGCTTCGTTTGCATGGAACACTGCCCTACTGTGACACTTGCATGGAAAAGGGGGACAGACAGACATTGTCCTCCTTAAGATTGGTCTTCATATGTTTGAGGCAATAACAAGCATTGTTCTTCATGTATGTGTATGCGTTCGCAGATTTTTTTTTCTTTTTTGAACTTAAGATATCCAAGCCCTCCCTTTAGTCTTCCTTCATGATTTTATAATTGGCTTCCTGTCTTTTAATGTGGACTTCAGATTTTTTGGATACCTATAAGTATCTATGTATATTATACGTATCTATATATTATAATATATGGTTCCACACTTATTCCATCCCAATGAAATAGTATTATACTTTCCTGATTACAGAAAACATGGGACTGCAAAAATTTATATTTTAAATTGTTACATAATTTAACGTTAAGTATGCATTTTTCAGAAGTATATATCAATTGCTTTTATTCAGAATTAGTATAGATATGTAATATGTCAAACACCAAAAAGAGCTGCTGAATTTGGATATCTGACACATAGCAAAAGTTTGTTTTCTAAATGTTGATTTGAAGCTAATGATACTTTGGAATAAGGATGGTTTTTCAATATAAAAATGTTTTAATTGATCACTTTTTAGTCTTTTAGTGTTGCCAGAATTCTGCATTTGATCATTTTGCAAGATAGTAATTAATAAAAGTATCAACAATTCAAAGAATTTGATTTTGCCATTTTGATAAATTGCGAGTTTAATTGACATATAAATCATGTGAATACAAACCCTACTCAGAAAATAATTTTTAAAGTACCATAATTTTTATATGACCTTGAGGTTGCAGTAATCTATTGCATAACTTTTGAAGAGAAGTCACATAGAAGAAACCTCATATTTTCTTAAATTTATTAGTGTTCCTTGGTGGTCTAAATGGTTGGGGGTTTTTTCAAGGTCTCTTTTCAAAGCAATAATCTTACTTAATCGTTTAATGTTTGTTCTCATATAAGTCAATTTGAGTTCTTAGAGTAACAATAGGAAATATATAATGGCCAAAAGCAGTGAAACATGGCTATGAAACTCAAGAATCCGAGTGTTATATTTCTATATAATGATGTGAGGATAATGCTTTTAGCTGCATGACCACCATATTAGCCACACATCATAAACAACAAATTTGATAAAAGCAAGAGGTCAAATTCATTAAAAACAACTTTGTACCTTTTCCTGTAGTTAAGCATTTATTTTTAATATTGTGATTTTCTTTTATTGAAAGGACCCTGAATCTTCCATTTTCTGACAGGACAAAAAGGACTTCTCAAACTATAAAGGCATAGACCAGATAAAACTATCAAGGAAGCATGCTTTATATTTCTAGGTTTAATGTTTAAAACAAAATGGTCAGACTTTATGCCTCAAAGATTTTAGCTTTAAGGATGGTGAGATTGTATTAATCCATTTTATTTCATAAGTTTTCCAATTAAACATTTAATATTCCTAATAATTCCATAAAAATTTACTTTTATTCTTACAAACATAAGAACTATTAATTTTCTTAAGACCTTAATTAATAAAATGAAAATTATTCTTCATTATCATAGACCAAGTCATTCTAAGAAAGATATTTCCAAGCTGCAAGACAATAGAAGGACATCTACTTTTTCCTACTCATTAAGTAAAATATATTTGGGGGCTTTGTAGAAATTACTAACAAGATTTGCCAATACTTACCAACTTAATAATTTTTAAAAATAATATATTTAAGAATGATCCTATAAAGGAAATCTTTGAGAGAGTATGAGATGGAAAAATGAAACTCCCCAAACATAAATATTTCCTTTATTCTATAGCATCACCTAATCTTTGGGCATATGTATATTTTTGAATGGATGTGCATTGTCTAATACACTTTTTGAATAATCTTAAATTCTCCCTTACTTTAATTGAATATGCAAATTTGAATCTAAATTCAGTATCTTTTATTCAGATAAATGTGTTGTACTATTCAATATTGCTCTGAGGTCACTGTCACAGCTGTTTGTCAATATCAAGAATGCATTTGTGTTTGTCATAGATCTTGGAAGTGTATTTTTAGATATAGTTTGTTTTTAGTATAGAGGAGAGATGCTTATGATTTGCATCAGTATCATTAGAGAACACTCAAATGTTGGACTTGATTTCTAAAAATTCACTCTATGTTTAACTTTAGAGTATATGAATACTATATGTATTTTTTAACTAAGAAAAAAATAATAATTATAATAATAATTCCACAGTGGCCAAAGTATGTATGTTTCAACTCAAAGATAAAATCAGGTTACCTCCGGTCTTGCAAATCATTTATTAATAAGCCGTTGGTAATAAGCCGTTTCAGCCATTTGAAAAGATGTGGAATGATCTTTATCAAAACTATGTGCTGAGCTTGGTGCTAAATATAAGTATAAATGTGCCTTTCCATTCCTGTAATTTTCTGAAGTCTAAAAGTTCTTTGAATGGTAGGCAGCAAGATAATACTTCTTGTACATAATTTAAATGTATTCCTCATCTGATTAAAATAAAACACATTCTGTGTTTCAAAATAACATTACCTTCTAAAACCTTCACTATTTTACAGGCCCGTTGAATTTGAGGATGGCTCTGACCTCTATCTATTTGCAGTAGCTTTTTTTTATTCAAAGAGCCTGTTGGAATTTACAAAGTGATTTTACATTCTTTGATTATCTAAGCAACCTTATGAGAGGGAGGAAAGATAATTACTAAAAAGTTTTTACTTGCCTCATTAAATAACCAAGTAAACGCCTTGAAAGGATTCTTGAGTGTTTGGCTCTATTTTTTGGTGGTATGTTAGTTTTTATGTATGTTTCATTTAAAAATCCAGTAAGAAGAATAATAAATGAATAATAAAATGAATAAAAATCCAGTAAGAAATACCTCCTCCCTCATGTTTAAATAATGATGTATTTAGTTATTTTAAACCCCTGCTTAACTCACAAAAATATTTGGTGCTTCACATTGAAAGGGACAGGTACATTAAAATTTTAAAGCAGGAGAAAATAGAAAGCACAATATAATGGAGTGAAATAATAAAAGAGGTTTGAAGGAGAATAGAAGTATTCAACAATGGTAGTCATTGGGAGCTAATTGTGTTCATCTCTTCACATACCAGTCAGTGACATCAAGTTGCCAGTTTGAAATTGGCCACGGTGGGAGTACTCACACCATGGAAATATACACAAATCAGGAATTTTTTTTCCAGATAGTCAATTTATCAGCACATTGCCCTAAAACCAGGTTAACATTTGTGTTAAAATAACTGATACATAACCTTCATTTTATTCCCTCATAAAGCTTTAGAAAGTTAAGACCATTTCAGTCATGCCTCAAGCCATGAACAATGGGTACTGATGAAGAAATACAATCTATCCATTGTTTGTTCATTTCTTCATTTAGGAAATAGTTGGTGGGGCAGTGTAACATAATAGTTTACATTATTTGTCCTCCAATCACAGACAGTCTCTGCTTTGCCACTTCTGATTGTTCATTTAGGGCTAGTTACTCAATTCCTCTATGCCTCTGCATCCTTATCCAGAAAATAAAGACAATGACAAAATAGTGTCAAAATCTAAAGTTTTTATAAAGTTTAAGCAAGATAATGCTTGCAAATTACTTAGCATGGTCTCAGGCACATAGTAAGAATTCAGTAGTTATCTTTTAGAACAAGGCTTCGACTCTGGATAAGATTCTTCATAAGATACCAGAAAGATCAGAAATCCCTGCCTTCAGGAAGCTTACAGGCTAGTGGAGAATGATCTAGTTCCTAATTTACGTATCTGACATTTTGCTGTGTCTAACAAGGTGGCTGCCCAATATTTTATCCATTTACAGTTTGGTCAAGAAATGTATGCTTTTTCAAATGTAAGGTCTAATGAGTATTAAGCCTCTAAGTTGTAATAGCAAAGTTTAGTGTAGCTACAAAACTTTTCTAAATTATCTTTTTTATTCATTTTTAATTCCCATGAATATTCTTATAGTTTTTGTCAAACTCTTAATTTATTTTTATGTCACCTAAACACATAGCATAAAAGCTTTGCTTTCTCTAGATGCTTCCAACATCTCTATAAATTTTCTTTCTTCAAAAAGTGTTTAGGGCCAGTATTTTGCTTTTGAGAATTTATACTTTTTGTAGTTTTATTATTTTGCTATTTCCAATAGGTGTTTCACACAATTTTAATGAAGCATTTTTTTTCCTTTAGAGAAGATGTTTTGAAAAACTGAAATTTGGAATATCACAGATATTACTATCCTTTGACACATTTTGAAACAAATAGTCCCCAGTGTTCAAGCCATTCCCTGGTATCATACTGGATTCCTTGCACAGCATCTATTACAGGTTCTATGGCAGCTCAACACTGCCTGGACAAAGGAAAAGGTCCAAGTCAGTCCACTATCTAACATGCCATACTGTATCAAAAAACACAGTTCAAATAGGTAAAAAGCTTAGGGGAAGATAGAAATATGAGATTTCATTCCATCTGACAAATAGAAAGTTTATGGAAAATAAATCAAATATATATACATACATATACTATTATGGCCATAATAGTTTTTAAGTATGTAAATGAGTATGTTTATGTTTTTCCCCGTACATGTGAGATATCAAAAGAACATTGATATTTGGGATAAGGAGCAACTGGGAAGCTGGATTTCTAGAAAAGAACCACTTCTAATAACTTTATTCTGTGTAGGTTGTAACTTAAACCCAGCATGACTGATCTATATGGCTTATGTTTAAAAAGAGTGGGGAAGAGAATTGTTGAGGAAAGCTAGAGGTCTAGTGATTTTCATCCACAATAGCTGCCATTTGTACTTTTCAAGTCTGTTTTTGCATTTGCATCAGAAGATAAAATGTAGAGTCCTAAACACAGATTTGACATGGATCAATTGCTACATAAGAGAAATCATACACTTCCTAAAATACTTCCTAAAAATTCCGAATTGTTGGGTGTCCAGCAACAGCTCTCCAACTT
This sequence comes from Vulpes vulpes, assembly GCF_048418805.1. Classification (NCBI taxonomy): domain Eukaryota; kingdom Metazoa; phylum Chordata; class Mammalia; order Carnivora; family Canidae; genus Vulpes; species Vulpes vulpes. The sequence goes on from NC_132789.1 coordinate 81,040,380, forward strand.
ACTTTGAAGCAGGACAGATCTCTTTGTCAGGGGAGTGTGGTAGAGGTGAGCTTGGGTACTGCAAGAATTTGAAAATTGTATATAGGTTCTTGAAGAACTAGAAGAGTGGGTGAATATAATTAGGCAAAAATCAGGCCTTGAAGAGACAAGACAGTGCTTTGAAGAGCATTCAGTTATCAAGAAACGAAGAGAATAATTGGAGTAAGTTAAAGATGTATCTAAAAGAAAAGCCAAACCTGGAAAAATAGAGGCAATTTTAACAAGAAGAAAACAAGTACTATTATAATTGGCCCTCACTATATTCTGGCTTGTTTCATTCTCAGAGAATAATAAAGGTAAGAAAAGCCAAAAGAGTGGATAATAAAATGTTAATTTCTTTTAATTTATAAAAATGTTAATTTCCAAGTAAGATATGTATGACAGGAAAACTACCAAATTTTTCCCAAGTACTCTTTAACTTCAGTTTCTTTGATAGAGTTGATCAAGCTCTCCTTCTCCCCAGGAAGGAGGATGGGCTAATAAACCTCTCAGATTTTTTTCTGGAGTATTTTCTGACAGCAGGTGAGAGAGTTTTTTTTTTCTCACACCAGCCAGTTGTGTCCAACACCAACTGGGTGTCCATCAATTTCAGCTCTGATGCTAACTAGCCAGATTTAGCCTAGAGACTGCTGATTAAGGGCTCAGTACCACAAGACTGCCTCCACTTCTGGGACCAGTTGCACAGAGGGTGCCCAGGCTGCCCTCATTTCTACTTAGCTGACTACAAATTCAGGGGTTCCCGTAAGCCTCCCATAAGCCCCACAGAACTCAGGAAATTGCTTTAATTACAATTACTGGTTTATTATTAAGTCTACAACTCAAGAATAGCCAGGTGGAATTGATGCATCTGGCAAGGTATGGGGGAAGGGGACGTGGAGCTTCACACCACCCTCCCAACACCTTATTATGTTAACCAACCCTGAGGCTGTCTAAACTCTGTTGTTTAGGGGTTTTAGGGAGGCTTTATTATGTTTGACTGATTAAATCATTAGATGTGACTGATTAAATCCTGTGCACTGATGATTGAACTCAACTTTCTGTATCTCTTCCTTCCCTGGAGATTGGCAGGGGTGGGGGTTCAAAGTTACAATCCACAAATCACATTTTTTGGTTCCTCTGGCTATCAGCCCTCATCCTGAAGCTCTCCAGGGGCCTGCCAAGAGTCACTTCAAGTGACTGCCAAGTCTGCCAAGACTCAGGTAAGGTTGACAGGGGTTTATTGTGAATAACAAAAGATACTCCTGTCACTCAGGAAATTCCAGGGGTTTTAGGAGCTTTAGGACAAAGACCACAAATATATTTTTCATTATACCGTAGAACCAAATGATGCAGGCCCTCCCATAAACTAACCCAGGATCCTCAGGGAATTGACTCCTTCTGAGACCAAGTTACACTTTTGGAACTACTGAAAAGCATTGCTTCTCATTTTTCCCAGGAGTTGTGAAGAAATCAATGCTCTATAGGATGTTTCGAAACTTATGAACAAAACAAAGTAATACAGGTATAGTGAGCTTAAAATCCTCTAGTTAGTAGAAGTGGTTTGTCTACATTTAATTTTTGCCTTCTTTGCATCCTGTGATTGACACAGAAGTATTGCTCATGATTGAGTTCATGTATGTCCACATGTTACCTGACAGTCTTCTCTTTCTCCTCCTCCTCCTCCTCAATTCTGAAAGGTGTTCTTGCTTCATTTTGAAGGGTGGTGGTTGCTCTTTCATCACTGACAGTAAAAGAGTGCTTGCTGTGACAAAGCTTCCCTTAAGTATCTCTCTGTGAATTTATAGATGAACTTCACTTGTCTCCTCTTTCAGGATGCTCCCAGTAGGGCATGGCCAAGACGGCTCATGTCATAAATTCTTTTGATTCTTTTTTAAAAACAGATTAAAATATCCATGTAGTAGGCAGAATAATGTCCCTCTCCAAAAGATGTCCTCATTCTAATCCCTAGAATATGTTACTTTGCATAGCAAAGGGGAATTAAGGTTGCAATGGTGTTGAATCGCTAGACCACACCTAGGGAGATTATCCTGGATTATCTGGGTAGGCCAGTGGCATCATAAATTCTTAAAAGTGGAAGAAAAAGCAGAGGAGGTCTGAGTGGTGCCATAGGAGGATTCATCCCCATTACTGGCTTTGAAGACAGAGGGAGGAGGACAAAACCAAGGAGTGCCAGATGGCTTCTAAGAAGCTGGACAGGAAGAGGAAACGGATTATCCTCTAGAGCTTCCAGAGAGAAACACAGCCCTACCGACACATTTATTTTAGCCCAGTGAGACCCATGTTGGATGCTAACCTACAGATTTTAAGATAATAGATTTGTGTTGTTTCAAGCCACTTAGTGGTAATTTTTTTACAGCAACAACAAAAAATGAATACATCTGGTATTGTCTTTGAACTAACAATTCTCAGACAAACCTATTTCTCATTTCTGAATAGCAAAAATTTCTAGTCTAAGAGAAGCAATGTTTTTTGCATGAGGGGGAGCCCACATTGATTTCCTAGTTCTCTTGTTCCTTTCCTGGTGTGTGACAACAAACTGTAGATACATGAATGACAATAAGGGAAACCTGCCTCCTAAAAAAAGTATATATTTTATAGAAAATTTTAAAAATATCACCATTCTCTTCTTATATTAATTCTCAGAAACTCCTTCCTTATTAAGAGAACACCAATTCGACTCAAGGTCTTGATTCATATCTGTGTCCTATGCATAAAATAAACTGGAAGATGATCTTACTGTTTGCAGAAACTCTACCTAATATTCTTCATGTAATTTCGATTTCATAAAACCAAGCTTTTTTCTTACCAAGTTTTAGAGTGGAGAAACTTTGGGTGCTAACATGCTAATTAGCCTGTGTGTCCAAAATTACCCAGAATATAAATTCTGTTTACTACTTGTTTTTTGGGCCATGCACTTGTCTATCTAGCCATGTAGCAACGTTTAACTCTCTCCCAACCTCGCACCCAAAAATCAGCAGCACAAGGTAGGATGAGTGAAACAACTAAAAACTTACTATGTTATCTGACTTCGTTATCTGTTTTCATATATACTATTAGCTTCTGAAGGATAGAGATTGGTTCTTACCAATTGTTTTGTCTTATCCCTGGTACAAAGCATAATGCCTAACACATAGTAGGTATTTAATAAATATTTGTTGAGTGAATGTCAAATACAAACTTTTTTTTTATGAACACTGTATATAACAAGGTACATCTTGAGCTTAGCACTGCATTAGTTTAATTTACATTTCATTGCTTTCTCAATACCGTAAAGCCATTCTGTAGACTCCAAACTTGAAGTTAGTCATTTGCAAAGGGTCACTAAGAAAAATTGTGCAGAAATGAGAAATGATGGGATGCCTGGGTGGCTCAGCAGTTGGGTGTCTGCCTTTGGTTCAGGACATGATCCCAGAGTCCCGGGATCGAGTCCCACATCTGGGTCTCTGCGAGGAGCCTGCTTCTCCCTCTGCCTGTCTCTGCCTCTCTGTGTCTCTCATAAATAAATAAATAAATAAATAAATAAATAAATAAATAAATAAATAAAATCTTAAAAAAAGAGAGAGAAATGATGCTTCTCGTTCAGGGCTGCCCAGTCTTGTCTTGTAAAATATAGAAGTCAGCATTCCCTGAAAAAAATTAAAGCACATTTTAAAGATTGAAATCAGAAAAAAATTGACTAACTACATTGGAAGTATGAAGAGAGTATTTTCCTTAAAAATTATAATGAATGATTATGCCTAGAATTTATCTTAAAAAGAATAATTATTTATATAATATAATTATTCTATGTATTACATATCATGTATATTATATAACCATTTTACTATTATGTCTCTTTTTCTAATGTATCCCTCCATTGTCTTCAAAGAAGAATATTTTTGGTCAGTTGGTTAGAACTTTGATGTGTTCATCAGGGAAGAGTTGGTCCCAAAACTATAGGACAGGATCTGATCTTGTATTCACATCGAAGTCATCAATACTCTTTCTTTGGGGCTTTTGTTTCTTTTCTGTTGACCGTGTGAAATTACTCCTGAAAGCTGAATGATAACTAGAATGGCAGTTAATTAATTATTTAAAGTCTCTAGGAGGGTTTTATGGTTTACTCTGAAACATGGGTCAATTTAAAGTCTACAGGGACATTATTTTCAAATCGTTCAACTACTTGATTTTTAAAAATCATTTGAGCTTGGCATGGCACTGCCCAGAAGTTGATGCAGTTTGAGAAAGCTGAGCAAAGGGAAGAAAGGGTCCTGTGGTAGGTGGCCTTATGATGCTTGGGTGACATTCCAGTCAGTGAACTTAAAAAAAAAAAAGCATTACCCTCAAACTGAGGAAACCCTAAAGCATTATTTGTAAATTACCTGTTGCTCATCATCTCTAGCATACATACTTTCTCAGAAGCATAATATGCACATCAAGGATTCAGTATTAATAATGAATTACAGGGTATAATATGAATGTTTTGATAAATCACTGTTTTTCACATAAGTCAGGATAAGCATTTTGGACATTAGTTAATGTTTCCAAAAGTATAATGTTAAAAGTTAATATCTTTTTGAAAGGAATGGTTCCCTGGACCATGACTTTTCCGTTTGCCATTCTATTAATTGTTTTTTCCCATTTTTGCCAGCTTGGCTAAACTAATCACTAGAGATTCATTCTCCCCAGATGCTCACTAGAAACAATTTGATAATTTGACATTTCTGGAAGGAATCCATGATTTTCATTCCATAAAGCTACACATAATTGAGGGGAAAGGGTAGAGAAGAAGAAGAGAGTCAATAACATTAGCGCAGGGCTTTCCCCTGAGCCTGGAAAGCTGGTTTCTGTTGGTCTGCCATGCCTCTAGGCACCAATGCTCAAGATTTCAGGCTGGGCAGTTTTCTGGTGAAGACTAGTTGAAGCAGCCAGAGAGCCCTGAAGGCCTCAAATGTCTGGCAGTGTTTCTGGTATTGCAGCCTCTAATAGATGCTGCTCCAAAATTAAACCTTTAAGCTCAATCAACATATTTCTCCATATAGATCTTGAAAAATGGCCCACACCTCAAAGATAGGTTTGCATTTGAGAGGTAAATCATGATTCGTCAGTCACATACTTCAAATAGACAATGTAACTCTGAAGACCCAATTCAAGCTAAATGTGAGTCTATAGATACTCCTGACAGTGGTGGTATATCCCCCCTTCTCAACCCCTGAGTCATGTTATACCATGTAGTTTACAAAGCCAATTTTGAAAGACACTCTAGAATATTTATATAATACATTACATTTTTCATCAATATAGTTATGAAAGTATTTCTCAGAAATAACTTAAGAGTCATTAGTCCTATATCTAAGCCAACCAGATCACTACCTTGTACCTGGAAGTTAACTTTAAAAATGTGAAATCATATGTAACAATTAAACAAAATGTACAAGCTGAAAAATTCAGAATTATGGGCTTTTTAAAATTGTGTTTTAAATTTATTTTCTTGTCATCCAAATATCTCACTCTGTTTCCATATTTGGCACTTCAATAAATGCCATGATGCCCCCAAATTCATTCATTGGATAGGTCAATCTCTAAAGTGAATAATTGTCTTCTGTCACTTGTGGATTCATTTAAATATCTTTCCCCATCTTTCTACAGTGCATGAATTCTACGTTCCTAATTCCTGAGAAGCAGCTAGCACAGTTTTAAGCCATGTTGCTTTCCAACTCAAATTCTATTTCAGATGATTTGCTTAAAAACTACAAAAGAACTACTTTAAGCAAAAGCTTCTGATAGTGGAACACAAATATTTGTGAAGTAGGCATAAAGTACTTACCCTGCACTCACAGCTTTTAAAGTGAAATACAGGATCCCTGGGTGGCGCAGCGGTTTGGCGCCTGCCTTTGGCCCGGGGCGCGATCCTGGAGACCCGGGATCGAATCCCACATCGGGCTCCCGGTTCATGGAGCCTGCTTCTCCCTCTGCCTGTGTCTCTGCCTCTCTCTCTCTCTCTCTCTGTGACTATCATAAATAAATAAAAAATTTAAAGTGAAATACATTCGGAGGAGGAATTAATCACAAACTAAATCCCACCCCCCAGCTTTCTTATCCATTCGCCAAAGAGGTTTAAATATGCTTTTCTGCAAGCAGTCCTTAGTTATGCATCCCAGCTTTCATTGTCTCATAAGAAAAGATATTTGTTTAATGAAGATATAAAAAAATAACATCCAATCAATATTAAAATCACTATAAAATGGCCTGAAAAATAGAGGTTCATTTTTCATTAATCATAGTCATTAGATCTATACCCATCAATGAGATTGTTTTGATTGAAATTCATACTATGCATATTATGACATACAAATGGAGAGGTTGACTTTTTTGATGTTTGAATAATGCTTTGGTAGTAGTACTGGGAGATTTGCATCCACTTTAGTATTTATACACTCTTAAAATTTGGTTGTTTCCACTTTGTATGGCATATATCTGAAGCAGTTTTTATCTAATCCAAGAGATAAATCAAACAATGTTTACTTAAAGTGAGCTTTTACGCCTAAAACTTCAAACTCTTCAATCTATATAGAATCCAAACCACACACAGCTCTTTGCTTTGGTAGTAATGCATGCTCTTCTGGGGAGAGAAGAGCATAAGGGTGCTTCCATTACTGAGTATACCCTGTGAGGAAGTCGCAGGGTTTGGAGATTATTACCCTCCTGTAAGACTTCTGAGGGTAAGTTCCAGCTGTTGGCCACAGGAGATGTGGTGTGTAATGAAATCGCCTGGGCAAAGTGATGTACTAGCAGCAGTTGCTTCATACAGTTTCCATGTCACGTTTTTCACCAGTTTGGATAACTCCTCAGACTACAAGAGAAAGCGCTCCCTGATTCACTAGAATTTGAACTTTTAGTCTCTGATCTGGATAATTTCAGATACTTTAATTTCATGATAGAAATTCTTAGACTACTTGTGGGATAAAACAAATGCTACAACCATATTGAGTTTCATCTAGCTGAGTTAGCAGAAAATAAAGATAAAATGCCTTTCTGTTTAAGAACATGATGATGTTTTAATTGTTACAGCATTTGGCATGCCTAATGTATACAATCCTTGACATTCATACAATAACAAAGAAAGTTGTTTGGGAATCTTTCTTTTATTTCTTAGTGTCCCCTTTCCTCTCTGGTATTTCTCTCACCCCCGTGCCAGCCCTGGTTTTTAGCTCTCCTCCTATTTCTCCATCCTTCTATAAAGAAAGCTCTATGCTGTGAAAGACACACGTAAAAATACCTCATTCCTATGTAGATGGGCCAAGGCTGCTTATTACCTAGTTATGATGAACAGACCACCACCGTTGTGACAACTGATGTAGATGCCTCCAGGGTAAAACAAAGGTTTACATATTACACAAGCAATTTAACTGTTTTCTAAACATATTGCCAAGACAGTGGGAGTTGGCAGCCCACACTGTGTTTTAGGTTTGGGAGACTTGGATTAGAAGTGACTGCTGATTATGAACCTTTTTATTTGTATTCTATGAACTACAAGCAACCTAGTAACCCAGCAAAGAATTCTTCACAGCACTTAAATTTGTCTTCCTAGCTTCCCAAGATTGCATACACAAATCACTTGACAAAAGTGGTGTAAGGGTCTTGTGCACAGATAACCACACAAGACAATTGTCTTGTTCTAACCCTTAAGGAGTGCTACAAAGTGAAATGTTTTATAATCCTTTTTTGTGCAGTAGCCCAGGAAAAAAAGAGTTTGGGCAAAGATTATCCAGAAGAAAGAAAGAAAGAAAGACTCTTTTGGGGTTCCAGTTGAAACACAATAAAGAACATAATTAACTTCACAATTCTTTGTTTTTCATTTGACTGCAGGGAGGAGATGAAAGAGGCCTGCTAAGCCTTGCATTCCATCCCAATTACAAGAAAAATGGAAAGCTGTATGTGTCTTATACCACCAACCAAGAACGGTGGGCTATCGGGCCTCATGACCACATTCTTCGAGTTGTGGAATACACAGTATCCAGGTATCACTAAAATGCCCTGCGGCATAAATATTCTTCAACTGTATTTTCTCATGATCTCTTCCTAATTATTTTAGACGTGAAGGTGACAGTAATTAAACCACAATTAATCCCCATCTTGCTGAAAAACCGCACACATGTACTTAAGGAGAATTGAGAGAAATGGTAGCTTTGGCACTCAATGCTCTTTCAGCCTACATGCTACTTCTGAAACAAAAAATAATGTCATTTATCAGTAATTTTTATTAGATCCATTTCAAGTGTATGTTTCCTAATTTACATGCCAAGTGTCTGCTCCCCTATTTGTGTACCATTTACTTTCTGGTGGGCTCACGTTCCATCTTTAACAATTATGGTGTTGCTTCCTCACCACTATGTAGAAAAAATCCCCATCAAGTTGATTTGAGAACAGCCAGAGTATTTCTTGAAGTCGCAGAACTCCACAGGAAGCATCTAGGAGGGCAACTGCTCTTTGGCCCGGAAGGCTTTTTATACGTCATTCTTGGTGATGGAATGATCACGCTGGATGATATGGAAGAAATGGATGGGTTAAGGTAAAAAAAAAAAAAAAACAACACCCCTCCCCTCCCCTTGATGTTAAAATATTAAGAGCCAGCCAGGGAAAAGGGGTCAGAGCCAGTCAGTCAAGAAATGTCTTTGGGGAAAGAAACAAACCAAACAAACAAAACCTATCTTTGAATTAGGTGGCCTTGGTTAAATATTTAACTTTGGTTATGAGTGCATTTGTAAAGTAGAGAAGAAGAATTCAGTCGTATGCTGGAGGGTATTTTGGGAAGGCCTCGTAGCCAGAGTTGTAAAGTGCATTATCCGGGGCGAGGTTTACACTGCGCCCCCAGATACACACAGCCCCCGCGCCCTTGGGCTGACACCTTGCGTGCATGGGCTAAGGCTGCGGAACAGCTGCAAGATGCGGCTCAGTAAGGGTGCTGCAGCCTGGCTCCGAGGGCTGCGTCTCGGTGTGCCGCTTGTCTGAAACCAAACTGCCCCTACTTCCATTTCCCGCAATATGGAAGATGTAACGTTAATACTTCGGTCTCGGAGGGAATTCTTTTGACCATAGAGCAACTCCCCACATTTCGGTTTAGGTGAAATACATAACGGAAGCAGAACACACTGAACGTTGTCCTACAATTTCTCAGTGATTTCACAGGTTCAGTGCTCCGGCTGGATGTGGACACGGATATGTGCAATGTGCCTTACTCCATACCGAGGAGCAATCCGCATTTCAACAGCACCAACCAGCCCCCAGAAGTGTTTGCACACGGCCTGCATGATCCAGGCAGGTGAGAAGCAATCTTGTCCTCTTGCCTGCCATAAAGACAGGCCAGGCCTCGGGAACTGGGAGAAGAAAGAGGGGTCTAGGCACAGAGCATCCATGGGTGGCATCCAAGGCTGCGCCTCCAAAATCACCAGCTCATTATCTGAACACTCTTTCTTCTATTAATGTGTGAAGCAGGTTGAGGAGACAGAGTAGACATATGTAAAGGAACACATTCATGGAGAAAAATTGCCATAAGGTTCTGGAGTGTTATTAGATCAACACTGTTGGACTCGTGTAATGAAGCCTTCAGTTGTTCAAACTGAGAGAGATAACAGACCTTTTAAATTTTCTCCTTAAACCCTTCTAAATGAAATTTTCCATACACATTAATTTTTTAAGTTTATTTTTATTTTTTAAAAACATTTATTTATTTATTTGAGAGAGAGGAGAGGAGGGGCAGAGGTCGAGGGAGAATCTTAAACAGATTTCACACTGAGCACTGAGCCCCACCTGGGGTTCCATCCCTCCCTGAGCCAAAACCAAGAAGTGCCCCATTTCCATATACATTAACTGGGGGTGGTAATAGCTATCTTGTAAGGGTACTATAATGATTTAATACAAATCTAGAAGTAAAGCACCAAGGGCCTGACACACCTGGTAGTTTTAAATAAATTATAGTTCTTATCATAGTTTCACTTAACATATGATGATCAGTATCAGTTTGTAAGGAGTTGAGCCCAATGTTAACATTTTTTCACTTAAAAAATTTTAAATACTAAAGTAATTCATATGGACTGTTTACTATAATGAACTATAAAGAAAGGAATACTAAGATGTATATAGAGTGAGAAATTTGGGGTACACTTAAAAATGCTATGAAGCATAATATAGCAATTCTATGATGAAAACTTGATTCAATCTGTGGTCTCTTATTCATACTATGGGATATTTGGCCATATTCATTCATTTACTGGCTAGGTTATTATTGCTATTTAATGTTTATTGAGTGTTCACTATGTGCAAGGTGAGTATTTCTCAAACTTTTTATTTTTATAATCCCTCATGCCCTTCATCTCCCCTCCATCAAAGTCCAAGTCTACAGTTCATTTCCTTTTTGGCATCTCAGCAGATCTTAAAATCTGTGCGACAGGGAATACTTAAGGTGGGTTCAGGATGTGGAGGAAACTGTCACATTCCATTCCTATAGCTCAGAACTCACAGATACCACCGCAAAGCAGCACTTTGAAGTGAAGCTGCCTGAGTCACCACAATCTCACTGGGGTTTTCGTGCAACCTTCCCGGGGGTCCTGGACCCTCAGTGCAAAAACACAGGGTGAGGCGCTTGACAGGTCTTGCAAGTGGCAGGATGCCTGTGCTGTGGGGTCTTACCTGCTCTGGCAGCAGCAGGCTAAAGGGAAGTCGTGCCTCCCTCCAAGAGTATTTCAAGCAGAGAAAGATTTAATAAAGCAGAAAGGAAACTAAAACAATTATTGGCTAAAAGTAAAACTGGCTTGTATTAAGCACTTGGGTGCAGAGTGCTGTACTAAGTATCTTACCCCATTATCTCATTTATGCCCCTCAGCAGGACTCTGGTAGCTGGCATTGAACAGAAGGCCTAGATATTTCCCATAGACCACCTGGCCCCCACGCAGGCGTAGCCTCCCCATTTGCAACATCTACCACTGGAGTGGGACATTGTTACAATGGATGAACCTACACTGACACGCCGTTATCACCCAAAGTCCAGAGTTTACCTTAGGGCTGCCTGGAGGTTGTACACTCTATGGATTTGGACAGATATATAATGACATGTACCCACCACATGGTATCATACAGAGAAGCTTCACTGTCTGATCTCTTTTTTTCCATAAGAAAGTAAAGGTTAGAAGGGCCAGATGGTTCATAATGGCCATAATATTCATCCTGAGCTAGGACTGATGGCTTCCCCACCTTCGGGAGACCTGGCCTTTTCTTCTAGATTTGCTCTTTTCTGGATAGAAAGAGGTCAGACCGTCTTTTGTCTCAGTTTCTCCATCTTTAAAAGAAAGACAATACAGGGAAAATTTCTCCCCCTGTGTGGATTTATTTTTTTTTATATTTTATTTTCTTTTTTTTAAGATTTTATTTTTTTTATTCATGAGAGACAGAGAGAGAGAGAGAGAGGCAGAGACACAGACAGAGGGAGAAGCAGGCTCCATGCAGGGAGCCTGACATGGGACTTGATCCGGGGTCTCCAGGATCAGACCCTGGGCTGAAGGCAGGTGCTAAACCACTGAGCCACCCAGGCGGCCCCCCCGTATGGATTTAATTCCACCTTAAGTCACATCATGTCTGTGTCATGTTCCCTGCCAGGCATTGTACTCTGTGAATCATTGAATTAAAGAGGACAATAAAGGGACTGTTGCCACAGAACAGCTAACTCATCTTTGGCAGGTCAGGCTTATAGTTTCCCTATTATGAATGGGATCATTTGGATGTAACAGTTTTTGTTTTGTAGTTGTTACTGTTGAGATGATTGCTACATATGACTCTTTAACATCTTTTAAGATCCAGAACTTACTCTCAGGTTGTTTTGTTTTCTATTTTATTTAATAGCCCCAAAATGGTTTGGTTTGGTTGTCAAGTCATTAATGTATTTTGTTGATCTAAAACAGTGATTCCCAATGGGCTGATTTTGCCTCCAGTGAACATTTGGCAGGGTCTAAAAACATTTTTGGAGGGGCTCGGCTACTGACATCTAGTGGCTGGAGGCCAAAGGTGCTGCTAAACATCCTAGTGTTCCTTACAGAACCTCCCCTCTCCTCCACCTTCCAGTCCCCTGCTCAAAGAATTATCTGGCTCAAAATGTCAATGATGTCAAAGTTGAGAAACTTGAAAACAATTTAACACTATTTTCCACATTTGTGAGAACTTCAAAAATTATATTATACAGCTTAATTTTTTCCCCAACCCAAGCTTCACATGCCTATTCCCTCATGGACTTAAACATCCAACAAATATTGAACCCGTTTTATGTTCCTGGGTTTGAATTAGGTAACAAAAATACAGTGATAAAGAAGCTGGAAGTGGTCCCTGTGCTCATGGAGTTCACAGTCAATGGCTTAAGTCAAAGAAATATTCTAGCTCCAGATTGCAGGTGAGATGAAGACAAAGTCAGTGTAGAAGAGTGCAGTGGTCATGAGGACCAGCTTTATTTTATTCTCTAAATTGTAGTGCTCACTTTCTTTCCTTTGCTAGAGCAGCTTGAGCATTAGAATATAGCAATCCCATGTAAAAAACACAAAACTAATGCCAAAACTAATTCTGATTTGTGTGTTGCAACTGTGAATTGCTGCTGCTGCTGGTTCTCATACCTCATAACACACCAACAAATGTTTTAAGTCACAGTGCACATTCATATTAGAGGGAGATACCAAGGGAAATAAGGAAATATTCTCCAGAGGTCATTTAGCTTCAGCAGAGTAAACAAAAAATCTGAATGTTTCTGTTGAGGATCCAAATGAAATAGCTTACAAGGTTCTTGCCAGTCCACAATAGGGTTCCTAAGACAGGAATCTCCAGTATGAGTTTAGAAAAAAACCCTGGTAGGAATTCATGGATGTCCCCCATGTGTTATGCAGATGTGCTGTGGATCGACACCCCACTGATATAAACATCAATTTAACAATACTTTGTTCAGACTCCAATGGAAAGAACAGATCATCTGCCAGAATCCTACAGATAATAAAAGGGAAAGATTATGGTAAGTAGAGCATAATTCGTTGATTTGGCTTCAGTTTGGGCTTTGTTTTATTTTGCTATATTAACTGAAGAGAAAAGGATTTCTGCAAAATTTGGGAAAGCATAAAAACACTGACCTAACAGTGGTAAGGGATTAAATTGCACAAGTCTAAAGGTCCAGTGACACTTACAAGCCCCAAGAGTTCAGTTTGGGGAATTACCTTTCCCATGGGTTGAAGTGAGCTCTGTAGGTCCAAAAATTTAATGGATCTTCAAAAATTAGCTGTTTATATTTTGCTCATCTGAGAGTCAAAATGAATAAGTTCTATTTATTTGATACATGAAGGAGAACTTGTCTTCACATCTTATATACAGAGGAAAAAGCAAGTTAAAAGTAAGAACTTTTTCAATACCCAATATGCTAGTCTCAGCAATTAGAAAAATTATGTGTTTCAAATAAGAATGTAATTTTTAAGGTGCTATTTTAGAGAAAACAACCTAATAGACTTGTTATTTACCCAAGTCATGAAAATGGGATGTTTAGACATTATTTTTATTTTTAAAATTTTATTTATTTATTCATGAGAGACACAGACAGAGAGGCAGAGACATAAAGGGAGAACCTGGCTTCTTGCAGAGAGCCTGATGTGGGAATCGACCTCTGACCTGGGATCATGCCTGGAGCCAAAGGCAGATGCTCAACCACTGAGCCACCCAGGTGTCCCTAAAGTGTTTTAGAGACATATATACAAAATCAAGTTGCGTAATGAAGGCCAAAAAGCTTAATATTTTTCGGTGTTTTCCTATTTACTTCTTTTGGAGGAAGCAATATATAGATTATTATGATTCAGAGAACACAGTAGATTAAGATTATTAAATTGATTGCTCCTTCTATTTACTCATTCAATGCAGATATTTATTTAGCACCAGGAATGAAGCAGCTGTGTTAGCTCAGTGGTATTCAGTTATTTTACTTAATTTTTTTTCAGGTATTTGTGTGTGTGTGTGTGTGTGTGTGTGTGTGTGTGTGTGTGTGTGCATCTTATGAAAGCCAAACCAAAGAATGATGTGGTTTGAAAAAAAATCTTATGAGTCACTGGTTTGATGGAATTTTGGCTATATTTGTAGATTAAACTAAATTCTTGATCACATTCATTGGGGTTCAGCAGAAACTGGCTACACTACTGATAGTGTTACATTTATGTTTTCAAAACACATCCGCAGAGTCCTCTCACAGCAAACACATATATCAGATCGCCATGATGCACACTTTAAATACTTTACAACTTTGTCATCTTGACTTCAATAAAGCAGAAAACAAAATAACCACATCCACAGGACTTACTACATGCCAGCCCCCTAGTAACTTTATAAACTTGACCCATTGCATTCACCAAACAACTCTGTGTAGTGAGTCCTGCTATTGGCCACATTGTACAGAGGGACCTAAGACACAGAGAGGCTAATTATCATACAACACAAAGTGGCAAGGCCTGGATTTGAACCCAGGATGACTGATTCCAGAGGTCATGACCTTCACCATTCAGTTATGCTGCCTTTCAGTGAACTAGTTAAAACTTAATCTTTTCTACTTTTTAAAATACAGTCACCATAACCACGTGGGAAAGGAGAATTACTCAAAATTACCATCTTCCCACAAAAGCTTTTGCCTAAAATACTGCCTGTTGATACTGACTTATTGACATGAAGCACATAATAAATTTTCAGATTAATTTGCAACTGGCTTTCAATCTTTTCCATTGCAATTAGTGTAAATGTATTCAAGTATATAATGACATGCATGGAAAGATTGAGATATTTGACTACACACATGTAATTAAAAAGAATGGCTGCAATAACATTGTTAATCATACAACTCTATAACCAAAACTATTAAAATGGTTTAAATGAAGATATTACTTGAGTGATGATATTTTAAAATATACAAATGTGGTTCAAAGAACTTTTATGTACTATACTTTTATTTTCATTAAAATATGAACTTTCAAACATTTTATATGACTTGACAGAGGTCTGGCTTAATTTACTAAACATATGCAGAAGCATTTCTACCAAAAAATCAATATTAAAACAATTATTATTTTTTTAAGATTTTATTTATTTATTCATGAGAGACAGAGAGAGAGGCAGAGACATAGGCTGAGGGAGCCCAGTGTGGGACTGGACCCCAGGACCCTGGGATCATACTCTGAGCCAAAGGCAGGTGCTCAACCACTGAGCCATCCAGGTGCCCCCAAATTATTATTTTTTAAAATATTTTAGTTCAAAAACTAAAAAACTAAAAAAATAAAATAAAATACTTTAGTCCTTAAGTAAATAACCATGATTTCCAAAATACTCAGATTCTAATTTTATTGAAAATTTGGTATGTGTGGCAATTTTAACAACAAGCATTGCAGAGCATCCCCATTTCAATAAGCTGCACAGGGAAGCTCTTTATATGTTATACTATTTTAGCCACAGACAATTATATTTATTAAATATCTATAACAAGTATTCATCATGGAACACATTTCATCATGGAACACATTTCAAATTTAACATAAATTACCATAATAATATTACTGAGCCTGTGTTACTTTTATTTCATAAAAATATTTCATTTGATCTAATGTTGTGTTTATTTCTTTCCAGAAAGTGAGCCATCACTTTTAGAATTTAAGCCATTCAGTAATGGTCCTTTGGTTGGTGGATTTGTTTACCGAGGCTGCCAGTCTGAAAGACTGTATGGGAGCTATGTGTTTGGAGATCGTAATGGGTAGGTTTCCTGATACCACAATTTGATGTATCAAATGACATATCCATTGATGAGTGGACACACTACCATAAAATATTTAAATGATTGTCTCCCTTTGGGGGTCAGGTCTGGAACACCCATAAAGATTATTATTTTCTCATTGTTTCATTATGTATGACAGTTTAATTAAAGAACTTCCTAAGAGATGCTTTTTAAAGAAATTTGATTAAGTTCATAAAATAATTTTTTGGAGCAGAGAAGTCTTCAGGTGGACTTTTCATATCATGTAGGCTTTTCCCTTCATCCTTAACATAATTTTACCATAATGAGTAATTTGAAAACTATTGTTATACATGAGTTGTGTGAATATTTTCCAAATTATTTGGAAACTGGAAGGCTCAGAACCTTTATTTTTGCCAGACTTTCAGGAGTTTTAGAGAACTTAATTTGTCTCTGTCAATAAGAAAACTACAAAATTAAATCTTAGCCTAATTTTTCGAGGTCACTTTGTGGACGATTCTCAGGAACTCTGTGATGAAACCCAAATTATGAATCTTGTTTCCCAAGTCACTGGCATTCAGGCATATGGCAGAGCTGATATGCTTGGTCGCTAAAAGGAACCAGAAAAGTTTACTGACCCCATGATCTCCCCCCCTGTCCCTCTCTCTGATTAATAGCACAGCATGGAGTCTAGTCCTGGAGAGGAAGTATCATTCTCTGGATGAAGGGGAGGGCTTTTCTCATACTCAGGTACTTTTAGTGCCCCCCTCCAAACAAAATACTATCTTTAAGTACTTTCTCACCACATGAGAATTTCACAGTATTCGCACACATTATGGGCTATTTTATTTTTCCTTTTAGAAGCCAGGTTTATGGCACAATTATTCATTGTGAGTTTTATTTTAAGCATTTTATTGTGTTTTTTTTTTAAGCTAAAGCTTATTTTCATTGTAAGTTTATGGTATCTCTTTGTTGTAGGAATTTCTTAACCCTCCAGCAAAGTCCTGTGAGCAAGCAATGGCAAGAAAAACCACTCTGTCTCGGCAACAGTGGTTCCTGTAGAGGTTACTTTTCAGGTCACATATTGGGATTTGGAGAAGATGAATTAGGTACTGTACACACTATTTCTATGAAATTCCATTCTCACTCCCTTGCCCAAGAGGCTTTGTTTTGTTCTGAAGAATAAGTGTAACAATCTCATCTTCCATTTGCTGGCAGTGTACCTGCAGCAAGGGTGACCTACCATGAAGATTAGAGACGGCCCAGCTACCTATTCTCTCCCAATGAACTTTCTCTGGCGGGGGCGGGGGGGGGGGGGTCTTTAAATCTTATTTCCGCTCCAAAAATATAAAACTAACAAAGCAGTTGTTTGTAATGAAGGCAACAAAAAAAAGAGAAATTTTTGAGTCCTAAAAAGAGAAAATCTTAAATGTCTACTGATTTTTAGAAAATCTAAGCTCATTAGTTTCTGTTCTCTATCTGAAAGCATTTCCACTTGTCCATGTCTCTTGGAATAAGTAAAAAATTTGTTATAATCTCAGCATCACCTTATCCTCTATTTCTAAACTTTATTTTTTTTCGTCCATCGAGGCACACAGTTTGTACATGATAAGCTAAATTTGTAGATCTGCTTTCCAACAGAATAAAAGTTATCTTCTGAATGACGATCTGTGTTAACATACATTTGCTGGTGTGTTATGAAAATTTACACAGCTTATAAGCAAAAAGAAGCTGATATTGGAATGCTATCACAGAGTGAAAATTCTCCTAATTTTAAATTATAGAGATAAATGTAGCTTTCATAATGACTCAATCTAAAGAATAGCGTCCAAACAAACCATGGCCACTATGCTCCTTTCGCCTCTAGGATGAATTTTAGGTGTTAAAAAAGAAGAGTTGTGTTTCCCATGTAAATCAGAATACTTTCCCTAGAAGTCCAGTTTGAGTTTTATTAATCAAATATAGAATTCATCAGGAAGAGTTCCATGCCATCCATTTAGGTCAACAAGAGACTTAGCGTGTATTTCAGAGCTATAGGACTGTAATGACTTAAAGATGAGAACTCCAATCCCTTTTTTTCTCATTCCAGAATCGAAACATTTACAATTAATTTTCCCTTGATACATCTCCTAGCTCACTCAAAAGTACCAAGAGATACTCTTTCTCGCTGAAATCCTCTATTATAGAATTTAAATTTCATTGGCAAACTCTAGTTTTAAAATATAAATGAGAATTAAAGTGTTTGTGGCAGAGTTAGAAATGAATATTTAGATGTTATGACTGAATCATTCTGATTTCCCCAGACCTTACTGCAAATGATTCACTGTCAATCATCCTGTTAGTGTCACCACCGTTGGTTAAAATATCCAAACATCTATCTGCACATAATACTATGTTGGGAGCAGAACTAACAAATGAAGCATATACAATCCTTAGTGTCAAAAAGCTATAGCATTGTGTATACTTTATAATTAAAATTAAACATATCTTCCTTGAATTATGCTTTAATGTGAAACTCTTTGGCTTTACTTAAGAGCCACATGGGGGTGTCTGACCGGCTCAGTCAGTGAAGCATCCAACTCTTGATCTCAAGATTATGAGTTTGAACCCCATGTTGGGTATAGAGATTACCTTTAAAAATGCAGATAAGGTCAGACAGAGCAATAAGGGAGGACATCATAGGCCACTGTCAGGACTTACTTTTGCTCTGAGAGATATTGGAAGTATTGAAACGAAGGAGCATGACCCAACTTAAATGATCTGACTGAAAGAATTTCTATAGCTGATATATTGAAATTAAACATAGAAGAAAAAGGGTAGAAGCAGGGAGATAAGTTAGGAGGCTTCTGCCTTAATCCAGGAGGGACGGATGTCTCCTTGCTCTGGAATAGGAGTGGACAGGATGTAGAAAGAAGTGATTGGATTCTGGATGCACTGTAAGGCAGACTTGTGCAACTCTCATCATCTTCAGGCAAGTGATTTCCTGAGGATATACAGAGATACATAGACATACAGATACACACACACACACACACACAAATATGCATACACCTACACATATATATATATATGTATATATATATATATATAAACGTAGATATATAAGTAGATATAAAAATAAATGTAAAATATCCCATCTACCTATTTATATAAAATATCTGTTTAGGCAATAGGAAGAAAGGCCTTATAATACTATAGATTAACATACTGTATTTCTTTTTTTTTTTTTTTTTTTTTTTCATACTGTATTTCTTTCTTCACAGGTGAAGTTTACATTCTGTCGAGTAGTAAAAGTATGACCCAGACTCACAATGGAAAACTCTACAAAATTGTAGATCCCAAAAGGTGAGATCTCTTTATATTCCTTTAAGTCAAGTAGTGTTTCTCCAAGTTGTTTTACTGTGTTCAAATTGGTGATGAATTGCAACTACCAGTCAACCAACATGAACGCTTCTGCCTTGGCCAGTATGCCAAGTGCTGCCTGGGAGGACCCTCAACTCCAGGCTGTGAGGGCTAGACTTGACTCTGCTGGACTCTAAAGCCTTAATGTGTCCACATATTCCTGTCATTCTTTGTGCTATCAGGGAGTGAATTCTATTTGTGGAATCAGCAAGCCCAGTTACACTCCAGAGGAGGACCTAACATGTAGGACCGTGGCTTCGGCTTTCATTTTGGAAACAATAAACCCTCCTCTTTTTTCCAGAAAACTGGAAACATACTAGCAGAAGTGACAGCTGTTTAGTATGATTTTTTCATCAGGTAATCAAGATAAGCTATTTGGCAGTTCAACATCTGAGCCTCATTTCAAAACTGTCTGGCAGCTCACAGCTCTCATGCAGGCTTCTGTGACTGAACAAATGGAAACTGAAGAAATGTCCTCATTTACCTCAGCAAGAGGAAGACTTGAATGTTGAATCTTTCAAAAAATACATTTGGTCCCCTGTTCCTTTCCACTTGCCCGTCACAACAGCATTATCTTGAACCATAATTAGAAAATTTCATGAATAAAGGCAGAACTGTCAGCAACTGCTAAAATTATATACTATCAAAAATGTATTAGTTATAAGCTTAGAAATGACTGTTAACAAAACCTAAGTCCTCAGATAGCACCCCTGTTGTCAGACTGTAGGTATAGCATGCTGTGAATTTCAAATTCTCTCTGTACTAACTTATCTTTGTGAACCTATTTGCATATTTAAATTCCCATATTTCAAGTCTCTTTTAGAAGAATAAATTCTAATAACCTAAAAAGCTTCCTAGAAGCATGAATTTAGTTCCACTTTAAAAATATTAGGGATCCCTGGGTGGCGCAGCGGTTTAGCGCCTGCCTTTGGCCCAGGGCGCGATCCTGGAGACCCGGGATCGAATCCCACGTCAGGCTCCCGGTGCATGGAGCCTGCTTCTCCCTCTGCCTGTGTCTCTGCCTCTCTCTCTCTCTGTGACTATCATAAATAAATTAAAAAAAAAAAAAAAAAAAAGAGTTTAAAAATATTATTTATAAGTCCTAGCATATGTTTTTTTCTGAAAAAAATCACAGACTAACAAAATAGAGATTTTTATCCTTTTCCCATACCACAAAACATGATGTTTCTTGAGAAAACTGTAAGTTGGTGTTGGTACTACAGAATAAAAAGAGGAGTAATCAGTTCTACACGGTCTCTCGGCATATCCCATATACTCACCTGTGACACCCTGATCGCATTCCTCCTCTATGTAACAATCCAAATTTTCCTCCAAAGAAAGAGAAGCACCCATCTATGCCTTGTAGAAGACCTTTTCCTCCTTGGGTGTGAAATGAATGCCCTCTTTGTAAAAAGCAAAGTAATGAATGAAAAAAATATCAGACACTTCTGTGCGGTTGAAGTTGGCAATATTAAAACACAAATCAAACAAAGTAGCAGCATTCTCATGATGAAAAATAATGCTAGGGATTTTACTCAGATCGAATGCTCTTCGTTTCCAAATAGTGGTCGTTAGTCCATTATGTTTGTCAAAGTTGATCTGCTTTTACAGGCTTCCTGGTAGTATTAGAATGAATTCTTCCGTCTTCTCACAAAATCTTTCTCTCTTCATCTGGATTGTTTAGTCTGCTGGTGGTGAATTGAGGTGAATTTTACACCTTCAGTCCATTATTAGTGTCTAATTACCAGAGTTTCCTTAAGGGACCTTGGCTTTGTGATCTTGGGGCCTCCTCTAGTAGGGTGGTCTCAGAGTGACATACCTGAAAGGCCTGACTTCTCATTATGGTGCCTGTTTCTGGTGAGTCCTGTCACGTGTGGGGGCCAGGGTTAAGATGTGTGTTTGGTTTTCAGAAGGTGGGGGGAGTAACAGAGTCCCAAACATGCTGTCCTCATACACAGGCATAGGCATAAATTTCAAAATGAAGCTGACTATAAGAAAACAAATGTTTTCATAAACATTTGTTGGGAGCTTCATGCTGTTTCAATTTGGATGCCAACGTTTATTATTATAGTATTTCTCCCTAGATGAGTTGAAGTTTTATATAAGCAGACACTTTAGTGTATGTGAACGGGATTATTTTAGAAACACAAGCTAATTACTAGTGTAACAGAGTTCAGAATGTCTGCTTCAGAGCCCAACTGTTTCTCCAAAACTTTTGAGGGAGAATTTGAAGAAAGAGCCTCATCAACTAAAAAAACATTTCTTGTTATAGACATTTCTTGTTATATCAAAAATCTAACTCAAAAAAAAAAAATCTAACTCAAATTCAATCTTAGGTTAATTGTATTTTAGATCTACTGTCTTTAGAATCACTTATTTTCAAACAGCACTTGACTCATGGTCCTGGAAGAGAATAACAAAGAATCATAAAATTTTTGTGGTTGGGGCACCTGGGTGGCTCAGTTGGTTAAGTATCAAACTCTTGGTCTCAGCTCAGGTCTTGATCTCAGGGGTTGTAAGTTCAAGCCCCATGTTGGCCTCCATGCTTGGTGTGGAGCCTACTTTAAAAAATTATGTTCTATATTACATGTAATAGAAGTTACATTCTTTCTCACCATAGGATTTATGTTTTTTTCTGTTTTTCCCTATACACACATACATACACACACACATTCACATATAAAAAAGACAAGGGAATTTAAAAACCATCTGCAATATTCTGAAGTCATTCTTGCAAAAGTAGATGAGGTTACAGCATTACCACCTCAGTCTGTAAGGGCAATTTGGTCTAAGGGTATATGTTACATAATCACTTATATGAGTGTAAAATCATTTTATAGTGAGTGTCCATCTCAGAAAAGGGTGGCAAGATAACCTTTTATAAAAATCAAATATCAAGGGGCAGCCCCTATGACTCAGCGGTTTAGCGCTGCTTTCAGCCCCAGGTGTGATCCTGGAGACCTGGGATCGAGTCCCACGTCGGGCTCCCTGCACGGAGCCTGCTTCTCCCTCTGCCTGTGTCTCTGCCTCTCTCTCTCTGTGCCTGTCATGAATAAATAAATAAAATCTTTAAAAAATTTCAAATATCATTATTTATAATTTTTAAAGTGAAAATGCAGTAGGACTGCAACCAGGTTTTCCTAAGGCTTACGTAAAACTCAGGAGTCATTTAAGGAAAAAGTAAAGAAGGAGTAAATTTTCCTCCATGCTAGAATATTAAACACCTCAGGAATATTGTCAAAGGTAAAACAGCTGCATCTCATGAGAGAGTGCAGTTAGGATCCAGTCAATACCAATATCCAGCTTGCTGAGTCAACTCACTAGGTCTCAAAAAGTCTGTAGTCCTGGGTCTTGTCTGCCCTAGTAAGCACAAGAGGTGGGCAGTAATTTTAGTTTCATTTACTTTTGCCATCTAAGACTAATCAAGACAAGGAACAGGGCCATCCTGGAAGGACAGGGAGTCAACTGGTCTTGTGTCCGGAATCTTCCTTACTGGGAGACCCTGCATCAAGTTACTTCACCCTACTGTGCTCTTTGCCGATGAGCGAAGTGCAGATGATCATTCTGCCCCTTCCTCATTTCCACAGAGCGCTTTTGAAGATAATTAAATAATACACTTAAAACATAGTAAGTTCTTTAATATTGTTGGCATTCATTCTGTGCACTCAAGAGTTATTTTCAGGTGGTTTCTCAACTTTTAAGGTTGTCTTTCCAAAACTAGGGTAAGAATATCTGTGGAGCTTTCAAGAGCTCTTAATACTTAGTTTCCAAATGTCCAAATCATGTCCTGGATGCGTGTTCTTAATTAAATCTTTTCAGAATCAAACAAATGCTCCTGTGGGGTAGAAATTAAAGAATTCTAACAGTTATGTACCTTCTAAGTTTTATTTTTATAGAACACAATTTTTTTTTCACATTGCTGCCAAAGATTCTTTAATTTTTGTATCAGATGAACTTAGACCAAATGGCTTTTTTTTTTTTTTGAAACGTTTCCAGGGTTATTTCTCCAGGAATTTGTAAAACAAAATTATTCTTAATCATATTAATTTAATTACTGTGTACCCAGTCTCACTATATTTTGATATATCATTTATCTGTAATCTAACCAAGTCACACAGACAATTCCCTTAAGAGGTCTATAAATTAACAATGCAAATTCCTGGCTTGAGAGGTCATTTTACAGAAATGTGTATCCTCAAACTCCTGTGTGACCAGTATCAAAAACAGCTCCCCCCAGCCGCCTCCCCACTCTTCCCCTCCATGGCCCTACTTACTGCCTTTTGTTTATTTTTTTCTTAATATCTTCATCCTACTCCTTATTATACTGGATGCTAAAGAGTGTTTTTTTTTTTCCCAAAAAATCACTTCATAAGAGGAAATCAGTTCTGTTTATCCTTCACATATGTCTCAGGGAGCCAGCAGGCAGCTCTGCCATCCTAAAGAAAGTCACACATAATAGAGAAGCTTTAGCCCAATAAGCCAGTCTAGTCCCAATTCATCAGTCAAAGTTTTATGCAAGTGGCCCCCCTAGGTTGATAAATCCCCACAGTGCCTGTTGACCCAGCTGCCAAGTCCTCTTGCTGCAGGCGGTGTTTTCATGGCCACCCTGACAGTAATACAAACTGTTTAGCAGCTCCATTGACCTTTCAGCTATTAACAGGGACACAGGCTCCACTAGGGACTAGTTTTCAAACATGACAGAATTTCTTAACACTGGAGGTCATGAACAAGTATATGCCCTATAAAAATCCATTCAGCATGGTGGATTTGAAGTCCAAAAGACCAGGAAGCATGTTCTACATGTTTGCTGTTATTATTTTTTTACATACCAATAACTGAAAGTGGTTATATTCTTATCTCCTGCTTACATTTTATTTTTAATGTACTATATTTTATGTTGTGATGCATTTGTTAGTACATTTGTGACTAATAAATCCTTTCCAAGCTGCCATATAGCATTTGAAATTTTGAGGATTTATTATAAAAGAATGGGATAAGATCAAAGTAGAAACTTCTAATGAATGAACAAGCATACGTACATAATGTATGGTAATGGCCTAAGTGTAACTGGAATTTTAGTCCTACTTTACCAGGATTTGCATATGTAGATATCTGCACACACATTTAAACATATTCAGGTCACACACACCCTGCTGCGTAGAGCCATCACCTATTTCAAAATGAGTAGAAAATATTATATAATGATTCACAGAAAAAAAGTATCTAAATAACCATGTCATTTAAGATGTCCATATGAGGCTTCATATATATATATATCTCATTTCCTGGACATGTGGCATATGACCATGGCACTCAAAGGAATGTTCTGTTTTATGCTAATTACAGTCTCCCTTAAACTATCAACTTTGAATGTTGGATTATCAATTCCTAGAGTAATTGTACAGACTGCAACGAAGATTTGGTTGAGTTGCCACTTACAAATAGCATTTGTTAAAAAGACATAAATTGAAAAATACAAATAATGAAGCATATATTTTTTCAAAATGAGACTCATTTGTTAAGAGTCAAAAATTCTTAAAAGCATTTCTTTTTAATTACCATGTTTCTTCTTAGCCTGGGACAAAAGTCAGATATTATTAGATCTTCTGAATTTTTTATAATTTGATTGTAAGGCAATTTATCATCAGATATCGCAATACTCGAAATAAAAATAGATTTAACCTTGCATAAAACGCTACATAAATTTGTAGAAAGATGTTTTCTACAGGAAGGTGTACTTTTTATTCTTTTTTATTATTTTTTTAAGATTTTATTTTTAAGTAATCTCTGCACCCAACATGGGGCTCAAACTTACAACCTCAAGACCAAGAGTCACATGATCTACCAGTGGGTCCAGGGATGTGGAAGAAGCTCTATTTTTTTCAAATATTTTATTTATTTATTCATGAGATATACAGAGAGAGAGACAGAGACATAGGCAGAGGAAGAAGCAGGCTCCACGCAGGGAGCCTGATATGGGACTCAATCCTAGGACCCCGGGATCACACCCTCATGCACAACTACTGAGCCACTCATGCATGCATCCTGGAAGCTGTATTTTTTTTAAAGGAAAAACTGCATCTTAGCATCTTAGCGGCTTTTTTTTTTTAACTAATCCATCGTAGTCGAGTTAAATGCTTATGTGACTTGTTTTTGTCAACATTTACAAATGAATCAAAAAGTGTAACATCAAAATTTGGGAATTAGTCACCCTAAGAGTCTTGAAAGAGAATTTAAACCAACATTCTTGTGTTCTCTTAAAGGGAAGAAACTTGTGTCCAATTTTTGTTTCCCATTTAAAGCATTTAGTGTCATTTAAAATTTCTGACTTCCTATGATGTAAAATTAAAACACTGGTACTTCTACAACTTTAAGTGGAAAAAGATTTTTTTTTTTTTGGTGATTTCTTAAAAAAAAAAAAGTACTGTAGGCTTTTAAATCTTGAATTATAATGCAACCAAGGTGGTTTTTTTTAAATGCCTATTTTCCCAATTATAGACATTTCTTATTTAGTATCTAACATTATTTTTTATCAATTATGGCTTATGAATTAAGTTTTTAAGTTCAAATCTTGCTTTTGGACATAAAATTCTGAACAGAATATATTTCCTTCTTTATATTAGGAAGCAGTGGCATTGACTTTAAATGTACCCTAATTTTTAAATCAGGAGATTTTATCAATCTACACGAATCTTTTATCTGCTCACGTGTTCAAGATAATGTATTATCTGCTACAATGGGAAAATATAAGTGAGAACTTAGTCCCATTCTCTGAGGACCTTATTTTTACTCTAAAGTGGGAGATCACACATGTTATCAAAAACATAAATATTGGGATCCCTGGGTGGCGCAGCGGTTTGGCGCCTGCCTTTGGCCCAGGGCGCGATCCTGGAGACCCGGGATTGAGTCCCACGTCGGGCTCCCGGTGCATGGAGCCTGCTTCTCCCTCCGCCTGTGTCTCTGCCTCTCTCTCTCTCTCTCTCTCTCTCTGTGACTATCATAAATAAATTTAAAAAAAAAATTTATAAAAAAAAAAAAACATAAATATTATTTGAGATAAATAATACTTTGGGACAAAAATATTAAGCAAGAATATTATATGCTGTCAATTGCCGAATTAATGGTCCAGAAAGCTATGGATACTGTGATAGGTAAAATTCACCATGATTTGGCTCCCCGGCCCAGTCCGTTCTGCTCCACTGTGCATTTAACACTAATTAGCTCCCATATAAAAGAGAATGATGACTCCATAACATGGAAATTATGTAGCTTTTCAAGCAAGTATGGCCAGAATTAAAGGAAAAATCACAACCCATCGCCCAGCTGTTAGCTAAGGGGTAAAATGAAAAACAAGTGTCCGCACTGGATTCTTGTCCCCAGTGGGGCCTTCCTGCAGCCTGGGCTCTCTACAGGTGCTACTTGACCCTGGTGTTCATAGCCCACCTCCACTCCACTTTAGATTTGGGTGTTCCTGAACTCCCCTGAGGCAACCTCCAGCTCCTGGGGCCGTTCCCAGGGCTGCCCCAGCTCTCCCACTAGGAACCGAGTTTTTCTGTTTTAGTGCTTTAGTTACAAAGTTGCACACATCTTCAGGGGTCTGTCCCATCCCTGTTTTTCCCAGAAGCCCTATTATTTTTAGTATGCAATTATGTAGCATACAAGATTTTTCAGCAATGTGTACATTAAGTTAAAGTGGAAATGCCTGTTTTTCTACATTCATTGCTAATAATTGGGTAGACTAGTTTCTGAATTGAGGACGTTGAAAAATGCAACGGACATTGAATGCAATTTAATAAAAGTGAACTTTTTTTTTTTTTTTTGGTTTGTAAAAGCAAATGACGTTATCATCCAGTCTCCTTAATTATTTTTCCTAGGTTTTCCCTTTAAGGAAGTAATGACTTTTTCATTTCCTCATTTTCCCATGGAAATATATATACATTGAGTTAACCTGAAAAGTTGAATGAAGGACATCCACACACCCTTTTACATACTTGTGTATTGTGGTGGTGGTGTTTGAATAGTGAGATTAACAAGGCCTTAAATATGGGTGCCTTTCTCCTAAAGAGGGACAGTTGACTGGAAAAAACACTGGGCTAGTAGATACTTCCAGACCCACAGCCCCCTTCACCAAATCATCAGTACATGTTTCCCCTTTGAATTTACTGCTTGCTTAGTCTCAGCCTAACCACCAATCAGCACTATTTTGAGTGAGCACATGCTCAGCATTTAAATTGCAGACCTCAACATGAAGACAACGTTGGTCTCAGAAAAAAGGGTCGAGACCCAGGCCCACTTTTTCAGCACGTTGCAGAAGAGAGAAATATAGTAGTTCAAAGTGATGTCTGGAAAGAAGACGAAACACTGGCTTTATTCATCCTAAATTGAAATTCTATAAATATACAATACAAATTTAAAATTTTAATATGACACAGAATGTATATAAGTTCAGAGCTCTTCCTGAATTTGAACTGTTTCCCTCTACTCCAGTATCAGGATTGCTTGGGACATATGTAAAAAGATTTTTGCAGCCTACATGTGATATAATGTCAAAGACAGTATTCCTTAAGAATACCTCAAATAGGGGGCACCTGGCTGGGGCTCAATCTGAAGAGTATATAAGATTCTTGATCTCGGGGTTGTGAGTTCAAGCCCCACGTTGGGTATAGAGATGACTTAAATAAGCAAATAATTTTAAAAAATAATACCTCAAATGGTACTTGAAAAATACTATTAGGAAATGGTATTGTCATCTATACTGCCATGACGTCCCAGAGACAAACGTTGCATGGTTATGCAGAAATAGATTCCATTTTCGCTGTTCTTTTACCTGAATATGATTTTATTATGAATGTGTAAGATTCCTTACAACCAAGTGGAATTTGTATCATGTACTAGCTGCCGCAAAATGATTATCTGTAGTCCCAAAACAGGCTGCAAATTCAGTGGAATCCCAAATTCTACTCCTTGTAGGTAAACTGACTCTGAAAAGACAAATATCAATGTAAACAAAAAGAATTTAGTGAACATCCAGACTTAAAGAAAAATCAATTTATGTGTTGACCTTGGAGAAAAGCATTGAAAGGAGTATGTGAGAGATGACCATGCAGCCCTACCAAGCTAGACAGGTGGGAAACAGTAAAATCTATCCCATCATGAGAAGTATCCACCCCCTTACCTTTTTTTTTTTTTTTTTAACGTAAAAGTGCTGAGTATTGGTTTTAGAAACAAGCAGTGGTTACAGATTATTGCTGCATATCAAAATGTTCACAGTGAGGAAACTCGTTACACCATAGAATCCGTGGTGGCTTCCAAAGCCTGCCTTTTTGTGTAGAGGTGAAGACTTCCATCCAAGCATACAATTTCAAAGCATTCTCTACTTGGAGGCCCCTGGCCACACTAATTCATGGCCACATTATTTGCTACTGGCTGGGAAATGGCCTTAATTTAGAACAGTGGGTCTCAAATTTGAATATGTATGTGAATCACCTGACAGAAGTGTAGAATCAGTAAGTCTATGGAGGGGCCTGATATTCTGTATTTCTAACAATTTCCTAGGTGATGCTGGTTCTTCTGGTCTGGCACCATGCTATGGGTGGTAAAGATTTAGACTTAGCACTTTGTTGTTTCTCATGAGAATAGGAAAAACATGGAAGAAAACCAGTTTTGCAAAGTTTACAGTTGCAAAGGAACACCTTTCCAAGTGTCTCAATGTGAATATATATAAAAGAATAAGACAGTTCCTTTTTTAAAGATTTTTTATTTATTCATTTGAGAGAGAGAGCAGGGAGGGTCAGAGGGAGAGGGAGAGGGAGAAGACAACTCCCTGCAGAGCAGGAGGATTGATGGGGGGCTTGATGCGGTGCTCAATCCCAGGACCCAGGGATCATGACTCCATTCGAAGGCAGACGCTTAACTGCTTGACCGACTGAACCACTGAGGCGCCCTAAGAATAAGACAGTTCTTACATCACCTTCCACCATTAAGCAGATGGTTGATTAAGAGAACCTATAGAATTATTGCTTCTTCTGAAACCCCTTAATTAGTCAGGATTTTATAAG
This sequence comes from Vulpes vulpes, assembly GCF_048418805.1. NCBI lineage: Eukaryota > Metazoa > Chordata > Mammalia > Carnivora > Canidae > Vulpes > Vulpes vulpes. Next base: position 81,069,636 of record NC_132789.1, read on the forward strand.
TGAGTATTACTTATGGTTTATTTACCTTGGTTTACAATAACATGAATTTAAAATATAAGCCCCTAACAAAAATTTCAGAATGAATCTCTTTACTTTTTATAAAAAATACAAAAGATTTCTAACACTCTCAATCAGAAGAGCAGGCCTACTCAGACAGGATTTATCCTGTGCTTCTGTATGGATATACAGAATATTTCTCATTTATTGATTTACTTATTCATTATTAATTTAATATCATAAAATTAAAAATATTAATAATCTCATTACCTAGAGACATTCACTGGGTTGGCTTTAGCTAATCACAAAAAGTCATCACATGGGATATGTTACAACTTCTTTTTTTTTTTTTTAAGATTTTATTTATTTATTCTTGAGAGAGAGGGAGAGGCAGAGACACAGGCAGAGGGAGAAGCAGGCTCCATGCTGGGAGCCCGACGTGGGACTCGATCCCAGGTCTCCAGGATCACGCCCTGGGTTGAAGGCAGGTGCCAAACCGCTGAGCCACCCGGGCTGCCCTACAACTCTTTTTAATTCAAGAAAGTATCTAAAACCTTTATGCCTCTACTCAAAACCAGACAAAGTGGTTCTGGTTTTCTAAGGTTTCTAAAAAAAAAAAATCTTAAATTCCAGAAACAATGCTTTATGCATTAAAGAATGTTGGACAATTTTTGGCACTAGTCCTTATTGTTTCATTGTCCGGTACAAGGTTTATAAAGTGTGTTTTTCCGATTTAAATTATGTTTGAGGACTATAGAAATAACTGTCAACAAATGGGTCTGATACATTCTTTATTATAAACCTAAATATCCTTTTGTGTAAGTTTCCTGCTTTGAAAGCTACCTTGGACTTTATTCAGGAGAGGTAAGGATCCTAAAGTTAAAAAGTAATTGTTTAAAAGATATCTTAGTATATCTACATTAAAACACCTAATTTTCCAGGCCAATAAAAATAAGAATGAAAAATGGGGAAACCTACTACAGGTATATACTCTAGATTTTTGTTTAGATGCCATGTAGTTGTGTATATGTAATAATTATGTACGCATATGATGGTCTATTTCTAGGTGACACTAATAATTAAGTTCAAATTTCTTTGTTTTATTCCCTTTTCTGGTCCCTCTTTGCTTGTAAGAAACCTTATTCTTTTCAATGGAAGGAAGAAATATCACTAGAACAGAGAGTGAGTGGAGGAGAATGATTGGGAAGACCAAAACTCTTTGTCAGACTTTACCAATATATAACCAGAAAAATGAATTTCAACATTGACTTAATTCCCAGCTGGAGGAGAAAATAATCCTATCTTAGTGTCATGCTTACTTATGAGTCTGTTATTTATTTACCATGATTATAATTAATATAAAGAAAACAAGTTTCATTTAAAATGAATTTGATCATGCCTTAAAAAAATTTTGGAAGACTTGAGTTAATTTAGGCAATGGAGAGAAATATAGCAAGTATGTTTAGTTTTAAACTTATGATATAAAAGTATAACAACTAGATATTAATGATATCCCTCCCCTAAATAGTCTGTATATTCCTAATATCTTTACTCAGCACAGAAAAGAAACAAACACTCTCTTAAAACTCCATATTCTTATTTATTCATTCAACAGACTATTTTCCATATGCTACACATTTTCCTAGCTCCTGGGGGACACAAAAGAAGACAGGGAAACATTTGTCTTCATGGAGTTTATAGTTCAGAAAAAGCATTTGAGAAAGTTTCTAGTGTTTTCCTAACTACTATGAATATAAGTAATTGAAGGAGATAAAATATTTTGGTGGTTTAAATGTCATCTTCTAAAACATCCTTCAGTCCTAAACTAATTGCTTCCTTGTCTGTATTCTTGTGTTACTTCATATGCACCTATATCATAACAAAAGTTACACTGCATTATACTTTTGTGTTCGAATGTCTGCCCCCATGGTATCTCCATGAGGATTGGAACCCCGTTTTGTTTATGTCTTACCCCATGAAGAGCATAGTACTTGCCTGAGTGAGTGACTGACTAGTCTTGAGGCGGATTGAATATGTCAGAAAGCTTTCATTTCAATTGGGATAGGAAAGGAGATAGGGGAACCCATTCATTAAGAGAAGTGAAGTTCTGGGGATCCCTGGGTGGCACAGCGGTTTAGCGCCTGCCTTTGGCCCAGGACGCCATCCTGGAGACCCGGGATCGAGTCCCACGTCGGGCTCCCGGTGCATGGAGCCTGCTTCTCCCTCTGCCTGTGTCTCTGCCTCTCTCTCTCTCTCTCTCTCTCTCTCTGTGACTATCATAAATAAATTTTTTTTAAAAATTAAAAAAAAAAAGAGAAGTGAAGTTCTGTAAGAGATTATTATCCTTGAGGCACCTGGCTGGCTCAGTCAGTAAATCATGGGACTCTTGATTTCAGGGTCATGAGTTCAAGTCCCATGTTGAAAAAGAAAGAAAATGACTTAAAAAAAAACAAAGATGGGCTGTCATTCATGTAAACTTTCAACTAATTGATCCCCAATAGAATAACAGTTTAAAGAAAGAGAGGATTTCTTTAACATGCTAAGTGAGGAATGTCAGTTGGCCACTTCATTAAAGAAAAAAAGGATTATTTTCCTGCTATTTAAATAAAAACTTAAGGGAATCATGTTCATATATGATAGCCACATAGTTCTATATAAACTAGAGTAAACAAGCCCAAGTGTGAAATAATTACATCCACAGATAGATAAGCATTTACTAAACTTTAGGCAAAAAAACTTAGAATCCACGCCCCCATCCGAGTTTCCACATATTTGAATGTTTGGTGAGAAGTAGTCAAAGCATCTAATTAGAGGATCAGCAGGGAAACAAGAGGCAGATGCACTGCCCTGAAGAATTGTACTTCACTAATGGGTCATTAATTGTCATATCCTTGTTCCTTTTCCTAGTGCACATGAATCAGTGTCCTTACACTTTGCCTCAAATGGGCAGCATCTTCTGGTAGTTGTTATTTAACAGGTCACTTACGTTCTTGATCTAAATGGTGTCCTCTCCTCTTTAAATTCATCTGCTCAGGCATAAACCATATTGTCAAGTAGTGTATGAGCTACGTACCTGCATGTTTTGCATCATATATAGCATGTAATATATATATACATATATATATATTTATGTATGTATATATACATATATATGTATATAAGATATATATGTATATGTATATATATGTATATATATATATTACAATTTATTTTAGAGAGGGAGAGAGTGAGCATGGGGTTGGGGGGCAGCTGGAGGGGCAGAGAGAGAGAGAGAGAAAATCTCCAACAGATTCCCTGATGAAGTGATGAGCCTGATGCAGGGCTTAATGCAGGTCTCGATCTCAAGACCCCAAGATCATGACCTGAGCTGAAACCAAGAATTGGACACTTAACCAACTGAGCCACTCAGACGCCCCAACATGTAATATATTTTTGACACGCTCTACTTTAGAATCTCCTCTTGAATGAGTCAGAAGAGGGAGGATAAGTGAGTAATCAGTAGAAATTGGATAAACAGAATTTCCATTACCAGTAAAATACCTGTTCACTGAATGCCATAGCCTGTAACAGAAGAGTTTCATAGCCTTTGAAAAATGGTTCTTCTGATGATCAAAAATGCCACCACTGTTTCACAAAGTAAGAATTTTATCAAGGAAGACCTAGAGCCAACCTGGGTTATTCAATAACATAAAAGGAAAGCGAAGTCAATGCCCCCACCTTCCTTGGCATACCCATTTCACTCTTTCTCCACTTCAACCCCTCTTTCTCTTACCCCCAGAAAGATGACCTTGGGGAACACATGGAAATTATTCATTAATGTTGTCTGAGTGAAAATATGCTCAGTTCATAGAATGCCTTGAGAACCTTTCACATAAATTGACAGATGTAATTCTTCTAGATTTAAATAAGAGGTCGAATAAATTTAAGGGAGTTTTCTGAATTGTCCCATTAGTTGCAAAACACAGTACTTTCAACACAGAGGGAGACTCTTACTGGAGAGAGGAGCCAAAGAAGACACTGTATTTTGAAAGCAGTTTGGAGTCAGTGAAGAAACAGCCTGAAGTCAGGCCCTAAATTATTATCACTTCATATTGCCAGAAAGACAACAAGATAACCTATCTCAAGAAACTGGAGTTTACAGGGCCAAATTATTTGCTTATCTCTGAAGGCTCTATCATTTACTTATTTTAGTGGCTTTGACCTATAATTATCACCTT